>NW_026925963.1:0-10570 GCF_032062105.1 Saccostrea cuccullata
TCTACATGTAAATTCAGAATAATCAAAGATTTTCAGAATAATTAAAGATTTACATAAGAAAAAAGAAAAAAAAACAGACAAACAAGTCTTCTATGCCCTGTAAATTATTTTTATATTCTTTTTCTTTAATTTTTTTATTAATTACATGTAATTTGTTTTTTGTCTACTGATATTTCTCTTTAAGGCAGACGTTTAAACGACAGATCTACAATTTTAAAAATAAGAAACAATGTACATTTCTTATTAAAAAATAAAAATATAAGCGCGAATAGTCATATTTTTTCTATAGATCAATCAATTAAAAATAATTTATATACGTGTGTAGTATTATATAAAGAACAAGTATATATTCAGTTTTGTTAAAGCTTTATTTTAAAATGAAAAAAAAATATGTACATGTATAAATTTTTTTCTATTTAAAACGCAGCCTCGAAATACGTAAAAAAAATACCATGGAAATATTTACCTTCTATATATCAATATATTTACAAATGCGAAAAAGATAGTGGGACGATGTTTATTTCCTTTCTTTTTTTTTTCTTATTTCCTCCATTACTGCTGCAGTGTAAATTAATATTTAAAATTGAAACCGAGACATAGCATACAAGACTATGATCAAAAAAATAACATACATGTAATAAAACATTTAAACTTCTCTAATAAATAGAAACTCATTGATACTTCAATTGATATAATAATAAATAAATTACATTCTGTAATAACGGAAATAAAATTGTAAAATTAGCAGCCAATCACGGACCAAACTAACAGGCTCCGCCCACTTCATTTGCATACCGTTTCCCAAAGCGTACCGTCCACAAAGCGTACCGTTCCGTGCAAAAGCGAACCGTACCGTCCACAAAGCGTACCGTTCCGTGCATGAAGCGAACCGATCCCACAAAGCGTACCGTTCCGTGCACAAAGCGTACCGTTCCGTGCACAAAGCGAACCGTTCCGTGCACAAAGCGTACCGTACCGTTCACAAAGCGAACCGTTCCGTTCACAAAGCGTACCGAACCTCCCGTCTGGGTAGTACACGGTTTAGGGTCTGTACAATTTTCCAGAGATAGATTCTTTTTTTCAGCAGATGAAGATAATTTGAGATATGGATCTGGTGAAATAATTTGTGCAAGACGGATAAAAAAATAGAATTTTTCACATTTAAATTTTAAAAATTATTTTCAGTATAAAAGAAAACATATACACGTGCAATTGATTCTTTTTTTTTTTAAAACTTTATCGGTTACTTCATTGCTTTAAGAATTTTTTGTATTAAATATTGAATTAAAATTTATTGATTTTTATAATGCTGCACAGAAAGGGTATTTTTCATTACAAAATCCCAAATTTTCCCCCTTCATTTTTTTTACAAAGTCATTTGGGTGAGAAAGTATAAACTGAGGTGTTGCAGTAGGTTCTGGCACAAAAAAGATCCCTCCTTTCTCAATGGCCCTGAATGCTGGGATAGGATAAAATTTGCAGATATACACCGGGAAGTGGTGGCGTTCCATAGGAGTGAAAAATTCTCGAGAGATGCATTAAACAATATACAACCAATCGTTTTTACTGAGAGCAGTTTGAAATTTTATATTCAAAAACACAAAAAGATATTGTTAAAATTCCAAATCCGTTAAATTATACATGCAGTAAAATGTAATAAATCGCAAACAATAATTCAATTATTATTTTATAAAGGGAAAAAAAAGCTGCAATAATTAACAAAAAAATATACACGTCTAATAAATTGAAAATTTAAATTTTCCCTTTTTGGCGTCTTATTCCCCTATAAAGAGAGTAAACATTTACTATTCACAAGGGATGTTTGTAAAACACATGCCCTACCCTTCCCCAATTCAAATAATTGGATGTTTTAAAGTCTAATGGGCATACCTCTGTCAAAAATAGCTCTATCGTACCCAAAACTGAACTTGACCTTAAAATAAAGAACTTTATTTGGTAATCCAATATTTGCCCCCCCCCCCTCCCCCAAATCAAACTTTGACGGAGAAATATATAATTATGTTCTGAAACAGAGAAATATATGCTTACTTCGAAACACTGAATATTTTCATTAGCAATGACGTTATATTTTTGAAATGACGTCACGAAAATTACGTAAATTTAAAATTTCCATGATTTGTACAGAAAAATGTTTATTTATGTCAATATTTTGAAAAACACCGAGCGCAGATCTGATCAGTCTCAATATTTTGATATTATGTGTAGAAAGAACTATCAATGAAATATGTAAGTATTGTTCCTGAGCAAAATGGCTCTTTGACTATAAATTTTAACGCTAAAATTGTTGAAATTTTGTCTATTTTTCCTCATCTAAAAAATGACATAAAATCGAACTAGTTTGTGACTTCATATAAACAAAAAAAATTGTCAATAAACTACTTTGAAACTATAATATGATCTGTTAATTTATATTTCTCATACAATTTATAAAATTCAGCACATTTTAAGAATTTTTCAAAATTTAATTTTGTGGGGGGAAAAATATGCAATATACGGCATTTAGTTCTTTGTTTACAAAATTTCATTTTAATATGTGCAACCTCTGCAAATAAATGAAATAAAATTGTAATAAATTGTCAATTGATAAGTCGGTTTTTAGAGTTTAGAATTTATTGTAAATCCAAAAATATGAATTTCACAAATATAAATTAGAACAAATTTCGTAGATGGAACAAACTGAATTTTACAAAGAATTTCTTAAGATAGACTCACTTACAAACTCAATCACATCTAATCTTTGACAAACCCCCCACATTCGTACTGACCAGCCAATTAAATTAAAGATAGAAAGTTGCATGAACAGGGAAAAACTGTATGATGTAATTTACAACACTGAAATTAGGTAGAGCTAAGCATAACAAATTCAAAGAACACGATCATAAGATCTAATCATAAATTTGAAAACAAGTATGAGTAAATGACATTGATATGTGAGACAGGAAAAAGATGTCAAAAATCAGATATTGCTAACATGTACAAAAATGCCTTTCTTAAACATCAAATGAAAACAATTAACTTTCAACTACAGATGTCAAACAAGACCCAAAAGAATAATCAATTATAAAAAGATATATTCAAAATTAATAATTTGTCATTTAAAAACCCTTATAACACATAATCATAGCAAAATAAATAAACGGAAACTGCAAATTATTATTTTTTTTAAGTCCAGAAAAAAAGGATATGGAGATAACGAACAGTATTCAACCCCAAAGTCCATTAAACAATATACAAAAAAAAGCAGAGCAAACACGTACCTCCAAACATCAGAGGTGGGATCAGGTGCCATGGAGGAGTAGCATCCCCCCGACCGGTCACACCCACAGTGTGCTGTTGCCATGATCAGGAAATAACGTAAAAAAATCCGTTATCAATTCGTTTAAATAAAGGACTAACAATTGGTATGAAAAACGTCAGTCAGCATTTGACTCAATGATAAATTGTATCTGCTGACAAGGATAATTAGTCCCCAATAGCAACAATATGTGCAACGTCTGCGAAGAAAATGAACGGAAATGGCAAATAAATGGAATTTTTATAAGTCCAAAGAGCATAACTCTGTCAAAAATGGCGCGATCGTACCCCAAACAGAACTCGACCTAGATATTTATCTGATATATCTGTATACTTGACTTCATTTCAATATGTGCAACCACGGCAAAGAAAATGAACGGAAACTGCAAATAATTTCGAATTTTTCTTAGTCCAAGGGGCATAACTCTGACAAAAATGGTGCGATCGTACCCCAAACAAAACTTGACCTAGATATTTACCTGATAAACCTGTATACTAAATTTCATTTCAGTATGTGCAACGGATGTGAAGAAAATGAACGGAAACTAAATGGACCGACAGACCGACGGACAGCAGCAGAGCAATATGCCCTCCCTTCTTCGAAGGGGGGCGTAATAATAATATGACTCTTCTAAGCTAAGAAGATATAAATGATTGAATTCATTAGAAAAAAATATTTTTAATAAAATCCTATGGGAAGAAATTTCAGTCCGCATATCCAGCAGACTGTACAACGATCCATCTTGGAACATTCATTCTGATGTATTTTATGGTACATCACTTTTGTGGTAACCGACTAATGAGGTAACTGCATCAAAACTTGTGTATTACATGTAGTTTTGTCGTTAGTCAACTTATTAAAAAACAATTTATTGATGTAACGTTACTTGACGATGTGACGTCAAATCGTAAATGTTGACGCATCGTGTACGTAATAAAAAGCTGACATTGTCTAAAACAAAAAACCTACAAAACGTATGCAAATTCAAAGAAAAAAATCTCCCATTATAATAAACGAAACCCTGTTTTACCGTCAGACCCCCCCCCTTCCCATGAAAGAGGGATATGGAGATAACGAACAGTATTCAATCTCAAAGTCCATTAAACAAATAATGAATATACAAAATAAGAACAGAGCAAACACGGACTCCGAAACATCAGAGGTGGGATCAGGTGCCATGGAGGAGTGAGCATCCCCTGCTGACCGGACACACCCGCCATGTGCTCGTGAAACTACTTTAATACTGTAGAATGCACTATTGCTCATAAGAAGCATGGACTTTTTTCTTTCCTTTATCAACAAGAAGCAGAGAAGAAGGTTTTTACAGAAAGAAATACTGCATTTACCAACATTTCATTAAATGAGCATCACATATTAAATTTAGTCTTAGGAGGGGATACAATAACTTCCGGTTAGATATAAAGTGATTGAAATTAAAAAAAAAGACCTCCGAGCATAAGGAAGTGTCCGGTTTAATAGCATATTTCAGGCCTTATAAGCATTTTACAATAAAGAAGTCTGGAAGAATATTTTTGATACATGTACGACATAACTCCAAAATGAGTTAAGATTTATTTAATCGACTAGATCTAAGCAGGTTTTAATTTGCAACTGTTAAAAAAATTACCCGACATCTTTCTGTTTTACAAAAGATATGTTTTCATCTCCCGAGTCTTCCTTTTTCTTTTCTTGCATTATACTGGGTGTACTTGGGTGTTCTAGTTTGTAGCATTCATTGTCTAGAAATCAAAAATAAAATCTCTTTTTTAAAATACTTTTCAAAATAAATACATGTACGTGCATCTATGGTAGTACTACTTCATTTTATATTCCCTAGATCTTTACTCTGCCAGTAATCAATGCTTTACAATTAAGATTAAGTCAAAGATTAAGCAATTAGAAAAATTCTATCTGATTTCATGGAATTCTGGTACTTACATTTGTAACTTTCAGAGGACTTGTATTTGAATGGACACGCAGTGCATATATTCTCTAAATGCTCTTGGAGAAATTGTCCTCCAGTCGTATATTCAGTGCAGCGCCTACCTAAAAATGGATTAAATATTATAAAAATGTCCAACAGAAAGTTCCTGTTAGGTTTGAGTTTTCATTGGACAACAAAAATAAACAATACAAAGTAAAACAATAGGTGAAATTCACCTTGAATGTTGAGTGTTGGTGGGGAGAAAACGTTTTTTTTATGATATCTTGATTATCATTAACTTAGAAATCATTCATCCGTGTTATAAAATAGAAATGTTTTCTTACCAATTATTACAACTTCTGGTGCACATAGTTCAATGTATCCATCACCTTTAGAATTTAATACACAATGGTATTTATATAGTTTAGCCGTTGTGCAATTTTGCTTTTGCTCTTCGCATTTGAATAATTTAGATCTGTTTTCCAATTCTTTTCTGTCTTGAGGACATCTTGTAATATTGAATGAAGCGGTATTTCTTGATTGTAGACATGGAGATTTCTAAAATTTAAATCATTTTTCTTTATCATGTTTTAGATTGTATTTTAATTACAAGTATAATATTAAATTTTACTTTTGTACATGTATATTATTCAATTCACTTTATTGACAATTACCATGTCGGCATACAGTCATGAACATGAATAACATAACATAAATTAACACAATTAATACAAGCATATACAAAGTGAGAAATATGAGGTGAACAAAATTGTGTATTTCTCAATATTGATATTCATTTTTGACTTTCTTTTCTGATGTCAAAGCACTTTTTCAAGAAACAACATATCCTTCTAGCAGTTGAAATATTTGTAGGATTGACAATTTTTCTAATGGGGTTATCACTAGTATATGTGTTTACATTAAATATATCATTATAATTGCATCTATATTGATCATACTTTGGACAATACAGAACAAAATGTTTTTCGTCTTCAACAAACAATTTACATGAGTAACATAAACGTTTTTCTCTAGGAATAGGGGGTTTACAGTATCTACCCGTTTCAATATATAGTGGATGGGCACTGATCCTTAATTTTGTTAATAAAGATCTACAACTTTTCTTCAGGGGTAGTTTTAAATAACTTTGCAATTTGTATTCATCTTGATTCACAATTTTGCTATAAAATGCTAACTTTCCAGAGTCTGATTTGCTAACTTTTTCCAGTTGTTCATATATCTTGTTTTGGTAATGCTCTTGTAATTTGTTTTTCAAAGTTATGTGAGATATTTCCAAAGAACTAATATTTAATTTTTGTAGTAATGAAGACAGTTTCTTTTGCCAAGATATTTTAGATACAAGATTTTTGTCTTCTTTAAATGCAGATATCACTAAATAATTGTTATAATCGTGGTTGCATTCCATTTCCTTCAGTCTCATATAATATTTTAACATATATTCATAACATAAATAGTACAAAGGAAAACGACCCAACTCACATAAAACAGCAAGATTTGATGCCTTTCTGTGTACCCCTAGTATATCTTTAAATATCAAGTGCTGTGTTTTTTCAAAAGGAAACTGGTCTGAAGACATTAAATCACATTTAAAGTCAGTTATCCATATTTCAGATCCATATGTTATAATTGGTATTATCATTGACTGATATAATTTCAACATAATTTCAGCAGAAAAATTAACATTTGCAGGAAAATTTGATTTAATAGCGTAATATGCTTTTCTAGCACGTTCTGATAGCTGTTCAGCAGCAAATTTCATTTTCCCATCAGACAAGTTGGATTCTGATTATTTTTTTAAATTTCCAATAGGTGTGTGATTTAAAGATCATAAAATGAACTTTTACTAGTAACTATATACATGCACTGTAATATTTTCAAAATAATCAAATTATATTGTTAAAAAGGATACAATTATGAAAGCAAAACGAATCCTTACCCTTCCTCCATCAGAACTTTTGATTAAAGAGCAGATAAAAAGTACTAAGAATAATTGGAACTCTTTCAATGGCATTCTTTTTATTCCTTGGTCTGTTGTGCATTTTATACCGAAGAGTCATACATGCCCATCTTTGACTGATAAAAACAAGGAAAAAAAATAAAACAATTTATTACATGTATCTGCGAATGTTGAGGAGGGATAGGGGAAGGCGGACTTGCAAACACATAGATTTCATTGTAGTTTAATGGTGACTCAATTCTCTAAAATTGATAACTAAACCTTACAATATGCAGTAAGATATCTTTTTGATACATGTCAAAGAAATTGCGAAACAAATACAAAAATGTAGTCAACACAAGATTCTGATATGTGTTGCTTTCTTCAACTGAAGTAACTTCTGACGTTCGTATGCTTTGATATTCATTGTTATCTCTGGAAATTTTAAATTTCCTGATATTCATTTACGTTCTCTGAAATTAATGTTTTCAGTGTCGTTTTTTAGAACATTTCTTGCTTGTTTTGAAGTTTCGTACAATCTTTCGCCTACAAAAATTGTTAAATAAAAAAAAAAAAACAAAAGTAATGGTATCAACAATAACGATATGATCGTGGTAATTTATTGAATAGAATATGAAGCACATTTTATCAGAAAGTATTTAATACCTATGGAATGTGTATTTATTTCTCAGAGATTATCCTAGTGGTTGCCTCATGAATAAAAACTTATCGAAAACCGATAAATTTGTACTATTTAGGTACAAGTAGTAAACAAAACACCAAACTATAACTATAGCCCAAAAACACATTATATTCCCAATGATAACCTTTGCAATATCATAAACAACATTTTCCCCCTTCTCATCTCAAGCAAACTAATTCACAGAATATGATTCTCCCCCTTAGGAAAAAAACTGCGCGGATCTGCAAAGGGGTATGGGGTTATGGTGGGGTTTTGAAAAAAAATAAAAATCAGATAGGGAACCCTTTTTTGGGCCCTTGTTTTCCAAACGGAAATGTTGAAACGATAAATTTGGAATTTATGTCCTTGATCATCAATCTAATAAAATATGGCTTTTCCTGAGGCCAGAAGGAGTTGTTAGAAACTTTGCTTGCAAAATCTAAAAAGCTTATTGAAATATCCACGGAAACAAAAGTGTTTCAGACCAAAGACAGACGAACAAAAATATTGAAATTCGCAATTTTCATGAAAACGGGGGACGATAAATATAAATCTCATATATATGTACAAGTGTTTATTTTATAAATATAATAAATTTCAAATACTTAAATAGTTTTTTGTAAATACCGTATTAAAAAAAACACACAGCAAAGATGATGAAAACTGTTGAAACAACAACAATCACAACAGAAGTAAGAGGGGATCCTGAATCGCCACTTGATGCTATCTCCCCATGTTTCCATGAGCTTTTTTCTGTGTTGCTCCCAAATAAATTTTTTCCGACACAGTAACGATTCAAATTCAACGCTTGCGACACAGTAAAATTTTGCCGACACAGTGAGATCTGTGATAATTAGAAAACCGAATCTAAACATTATTAAATTCTCTCAACTTAGTGAGATTTTAATAAAAAAAAATTCTACCGTATTTAACAAAAGGTGGAGCACTTAATTACTAGGGCTTATACGAAAGCCCAGGAGGCTATTCGAGATTCGAAAAACAATTCGAAATTCGAGATTCGAAATTCGAGTTTCGAATTCAATATCCAAAATAACCAATCAAAAGGCGATTTGAGATTCAATTACTCCCCCTTTTTTATTTTTTCTTTAAGAAATCGTAGAGTATTTTAATACCGAGGAGGTCATTTGATTAAATTAAACCAAGAAAAAGTGTTATATTTTTTCAAAACGAAATTTAAAGAAATATTGGATTTTGGTATGCAAGATATGCTTAATTAATTTATAATAGCTTCTTAAATGTCATAAAAGATTTATATAAAGAATATATATGTTTCGTGTTATCTACTTTGGGCACAGGGTTGTTACATAATATTAAACTTAGATTTACAGTACATACACCCCCCCCTTTTTTCCAAACATAATTTTTTTACTATTGTAAAGTCTTCCAAACCCCCCCCCCCCAAATTTTTGGGACAGTGGTGCAGTATAGTCAAAGAAGTTTAAATAGTAGTGTATTAAAAGAAATTAGGTACTAAAAAATTTAAACCCCCCCCCCCCCCTTTACACCCCGAAATAGGATTTTGGGTTTTTGGGAAAAATTTTTTTTGTCAGTTTCTATTTTCAGGTTTGAAATAATATTTTTTTCTGCCCCTCCCCCCCACCCCACTTTCAAAATCGATGCTTCGTCTTTGTAATAATTAGTACTAGGGGTTTAAAGGTGGATAGTGTTTGTGACACGGTATTAGAAAGTGGCCAGTGACCGAGTTTATGAAACCAATAACAGCCCCTTAAATACGGATGGCTAAAACATCATGCTTTATAAAGATAATGACCCATTGGGAATAATAAATTTTTAAAAAATCATTTTTAATCAACCAATTCCCACCCCAACCTCGAAAATTAGGGGTTATCATGGTAATTGGAATTATTTTGAATGGACATAAGCATAAAGTTACTGTTTTTTTTATATATATTTAAAATTTGGGAAAAAAATTTTGGGAACGCGGGGGGGACAAATGTGTTGTTATTAACACATTGTCAAACTTGCGATGCATGGATACAATAAATATATATTCGATAATTATTGAAAAGGAAACCGCTGGGTCTCGCCCAAATTGGTCAAAGACTCAAATATACTAGTAAAACCATAATGCTCATTTCATTGGGGAGGGGGGGGGCACAGCCATACGTTTTTAGTTTTCAACTACCAAAAATTTCCTGACAACCAAAAACAAAGCAAAAAAAATCATCAGATGTTTTATTGAGGGGGCACAAAATTGAGGGGGCACAAGCTATGATTATGTTTCTATAGTATTTTATATATCGGGAAAATTTGGGGGGGGGGGGACAATGTAAAGAAATGTACCCTCATTGTATTTCATATAAGTAATAATTTTTTCCCTCATCAATGTTCTTATTTTGAAAAATGACACCTAAGAATTCCGCAATTCAACTATAAGACCATATAATATTCTATATACGTATATCTATTGTTTTGTTTAATAAGAAAAATAAAATTTAAATATATTTTCTAAAATGCAACCTAAAATTCCTTTTTATTTCGTTTTTTACATATATCTTTTTTTCTTGCATTATCATTTTAAACAAATGACCATTTGATATGAATATATTCAATGATTTCTTGATAGTAAAACATAATAAAAGGGGGGTAATCAAAGTTGAACCTGCCTTTTGATTGGTTAATTTGGATCGACCGAAACCAATTTTTAAC
>NW_026925964.1:0-10374 GCF_032062105.1 Saccostrea cuccullata
GGAAATTTTATTTTTTTTTGAGGTTTTATACATTCTTAACATTTTTTTTTATTAAAAAAAAAGGGGGGGTATTATCCATACTTCAGGTACCTGTGAAGATACATGTAGGAAAACTATTGGTATTAGAGACGTATAATAGATATGTTTGTTAAGAAACCAGTTCCTAATGTTTTCATTTATATATCTATTAAAATCATTGGATCAGGAGATTCAGATATTGATTAAATTAACTTATAAATGAAAATAAATTCCACATGTTGGAAACAGCAATAAAAGCTCTGGATGCGTCAAACGTCAAAACACGTGGTTAAAAAAATTCAAAAAAAAAAGTTCACCGTCAGTCTGCAACGTCACATCTTTATGACGTTATTTCTCTGTTCTAGCAAAAATGCCATAAAGCCCTTTTGTCATGGGCGCAATCATATATATTCTAGCTGTTCTGCATACAAAATACAAATGTAAACAAATGACAACAATCCTCTTACACAAAATGCAAAAGTAAACTTAATCATCTTTATGTAAAAAACATGAATCTTACCTAAAAAGAGCAGAGGAAAACTGTAGCAGGTTTATCGTTTACAGCAGGCACACATATTATTCTAAACCTTTCGGACTTCCCATTCTGGAAAATAAATATCTAAGAGTTATCTCCCGTACACCATAAAAAAATAATAGGGGTACCTGCAAATAACCTTACCACAATAGTTAAGAGTTGTAAACCATAGTTTACAATCTTGAAACTGTAAGTGGAGTTCATTTCTCAGATTTGGTAGACAGTATTTTTATCAATACTTCGAGAATTGATTTGAATCATTAAATTCATTTTAATTGTTGCAACTTTGTTTCACCGACATATCCTGGATGCTTATCATGAGCCATTTGTGTGCGTGTTGCACATTCATCATTTTCATTGCAATTTGCATTCATTTCAAAAATTCAATTTTAAGGCGTAATTTGTGCTTTTCACTAATTTAATTATTTAGTGCAATTTGCACCAAATATGTGCACAATTTGTTCTTCTGTTGTTACTTTGGGATGAAAAATCGCCGCCCCGATTTTAGTTTGTAGCGGATTGGTCATAGGACAAAGTCACAAAGCATTTATTATTATGAAAAATGTTAATTCAATGCAAGTTCCTAATTTTAAAACAAATTTACTTTTACAAGAAAATCGATTAGTACTTGTGACAAGAATGAAATATATGGAGATAATGAACAGTATTCAACCTCTTGAAAATGTCCATGAAACAAAACAAATCAGGAGCAGTGTAGAACGGACTCCAAGAACATCAGAGGTGGGATCAGGTGCCATTGGGTAATGAGTATCCCTCGCCGGCTGGTCATACTGCCGTGTGTTACTTGTAATGGTCGGAAAATATCGAGATAATCCGTCTACAATTCAATGAGTAAATAATGGTCTGATAGTTTGTACGAAAAAAGGCAGGACTTCAGCATTTGACTTAATTATAGATTGGCTTTGCTGAGAAGGTCATTATATTAGCACAGAATTTTCGAAAGAACGATTTTTAACGACATTGTGATATTCTTGTTTCCTCAATATGTCAATAACATACCCCGTTTTAAAAAATCGTTCATGCATAGAGCATGCTTTTGAATAAATGAGACTGGTTGAACTAAATTACATGTAAACGTACAACATTCGTGGGCACGATTTATCTTTCTTGACCTTACGAGACTTGATTATGAAAACACAAAAGCAATTTATAATTTTGATTTAAAAACCAATCGTGAATAAAAGTTTAAATTTGTTGGTTTTTCGTACCAATTGTAAGGACATCATTTATATACTGAATTGACGACTGATTTCCCGTTAAGTATTTGCCGATCATGACAAGGAGCAAACGGCGATTGTGACCGCTCTGCAGGGGATGCTAACTCCTCCATTTCACCTGATCCCACCTCTGATGTTTAAGAGGTCCGTGTTTGCTTTGCTCCAGATTTATATTGTTTAATGGACTTTTGAGATTGAATACTGTTTGTTATCTCCATGCAAGTTAATTTTACAGATTAAGCTGTTCACTTTACAAATTATTTTGTGAAAATGAAAAAAAAAATGTCTAAATTTTATTTAATGCTCCATAAATCAAAATAACAAAAAACAACTATTATATGAAATAATTTTTTTTTAAGAAAGAACAAGAAATTCTATCTAAAACCTTGTACCAATCTTCACCGACCTTAGAAATCTGATAATTTGTTTAACATCACAGGTTTTATCAAAACATTTTAATAACCATTGTAGGATTAATTTTTTTAAATTATGAAACTGAATTGTTCACATCTTTTTTAACCAGTCGTTAACACAAAGATGACGAGAATCAAGAAAAGTTAAGGCTTTATGAAGATTTATTGCAATTAACCAATTACTTCACCCGGGTTCCCTATAAGTATGTGATCTTCCAATGTAATTTTGTAGCCAGAAAAAGTACAATATACTTCATCTGGTGCCCCGAAGTAAGAATTAGTGGACTGTCTAGATTTTAAAAAGATTGTGTCACCTGACACTAAATCTAAGACTGCAGCGTTACTTCCGGCGGCGAACTCTCCATTAGATCGACCATACAATGAGTCGATATAGTGATAGTTATGGTACAACTCCGCCCAGACTTTAGCATCAGAACGTGACAAGGCGTGGAAATGAAACACGTAAATACCACTCTCTCTAGCGGTGAAATACCCCGTGACCGGGCTGTATCCGCCTCCACGGTTAGAGAAAATTCGGTCGAAGATTAGAGTGGTTCCCGAAAAATGATGCGAAAGGCCAGCAGAAAATGAAACTTCAGACTGGGAATCTGAAATTTGAATTTATAAGAAAGTAACCGTGATGGACGTCATACAAATGCACTTCATTAACTATAAGCTAGTTTTTAGTACAGGTGCAGAAAAAAGAGTTGATATTCCTTTAATCATTTCTTTACGTACCGTCGGAATCGTGGGTTACAGGGGCTAATAGAATCCCTGAGAATGTGGCGTAGACTTCGTTTGGTGTTCCAAAGAGGTCAATCGCTCTGTTATTTCTGGTTTTTACGTACACCTTGTCCCCCGAATGAAGGTGCAGCACAGCAGTATTACCGGCATCAGCGAACCCAGACACCGTGTGACCGTAAGCAGCGTTAACGTAGTCCTTGTTGTGGTAAAGCTCCAACCAAATCAACTGAGTGAAGTACATATGTTTTAGAAAACAAAGCAAGTATTGTCAAAAATATTAAGAACAAGATGTTTGTGAAACACCATGCGCCTGGCGGCAACAAAGTTCGAAAAAAGCTATTTTTAGCTTATAGGTCACAGTCGAGGTCACAAGGCCTTGTTTCATTTGAAAGAACTTGAATAGTGGTGTATGCATAACAAATATGAGGTCTCTTTCTCGCATGGTTCAAAAGTTATGGTGAAGGTTCAAAAGAGCTATTTTTAGCATATAGGTCACAGTCAAGGTCACAAGGTCATTGACCTTCGTTTCATTTGAAAGAGCTTCATTAGTGGAGTAAGCATACCAAATATGAAGTCTCTATCTTTCATGGTTAAAAACTAAATGGGAAGGTTAAAAATTGCGGACAAAAAAGCTACTCTTAGCATATAGGTCACAGTTAAGGTCCCAAGGTCGTTGACCTTGATGTCATTTGAAAGTCCTTAATTATTGGAGTATGCATATCAAATATGACGTTTTTATCTCTCATAGTTTAAAAGTTATTGTGAAGGTTAAAGTTTGCAGACAGACAGACAGACAGGACAAAAACAATATATGCCCTGGATCTATCGATGCGGGCGCATAAAAACTTTGTTGTTCTACCTGTTACACAAGCCAAAACTCGACGAGGAAAAAACATACGAGTACCTGATTATTTTGAGCGAGTCCATGATAGTGAAAAATATAGGTTCCATCCACCGGCGCAGTAAATACACCCGTCAGGGGATCGTATGCATCACTTTCAACCATGAGTTTGTTATACATAACCGTTTCACCGTTAGTTGCATGAAAATGATGGTCAATTCCAACCGAGAAGGCCACGTCCTCATAGGAATGTTCTGTAAAGGTTTTTTTTTTTTAATTTGAAATAAATTAAGAAATCTAAGTATAAATCACAACATTTAACACAATACTACAAACGTGTATGTCTACTTGAAAGGGAAATCATCATTATATTTGCATAGTAAAATAAATTGAATCCATATTTTGCGAAAAATAAAATTTGATTAATAACTAGATATATGTTTGGCATCATTTGATACAAATAAATAGTAAGATAATTTGCGCTTTTGAAAACAAATATTATATATACATGAATTTGAAAGGAGGCCTTACCGAATTCGTCAGAAGAAAGTAAAATTCCAGTAAATGTGGTGTAAATCTCGTCGTCTGTTCCAAAGAGTGTCGTGTTATACGATTGGTGAGTTCTGATACTCACGTGATCATTTAAATTCAAATGAAGCAGAACAGAATTTCCAGCATCTGCATAACCATGTGACGTATACCCATACACAGAGCAGATATAGTTTGTGTTCTTATAGAGTTCTATCCAAATCTTGCTTTGGGTATGAGCCAAAGAGAAAAAGTGAAAGGCATAAATTCCTGGGTTTGTACAAATAAAAGATCCCTGAGGATCAAACGTGGCAGAGATATTTGTGATAACTTTGTTATAGGCTATCTGTTCGCCATGACTGAGGTACAGATGTTTGGTCTGCCCCAAAGTAAATGCCACATTGTCAGAAAACTGACAGAGCACTGAAAGAGAATTAAACCTGAAGGAAATATAAGAAATCGAACCTGATTCAATCTATTCAATCAAAAATTCCAATGAAATTAAATCTATTAATTGACTTCATAATTTTAAGTATTATATGTTGCTGTTTTCAAATTCGTTGATTGTATATAAATAAGTAAATATACATTTTTGAAAAAAAAAATAAGAAAATGAAAATAACCAATTAGCTCTGCATGCGTATTAATCATTTCTCCCTGACATTCTACATAAAACACCTACTCTCTAACTTTTTCTTCATAACAGACGAACCTCTCTGACTTATTGTTCAATAAACAACCACTCCATGACATAAATTCTACTTTTACCCCCTGAATTATTTGATGGCCTACTTTGCTTTTTAACTGATATAACTAAATATGTTCAAAAGAACAGAAAAGAATACATAAGAGTGAGGAAGATCGCATTCTTTTTTAATATGAAATTCAATTTTAAAATTTTGAGTTTTGTGTATTATTCATAGTTTTGCTTACATTCTTCTAGGTTTTTTTTATCGAAGAATAAGTAGGACACTAGCATATTATCTATCTAGAGCTGAAATTACACGTATTTATATTATCACTTAAAGATGTATAATGGTTACACTACCTGTTTTTGAAAGTAATATCAAGAATAAATATATCATGTCCTCCATATTTCTTCAATCATCTGAAAATAATCATGAGCTTTTGGGCTTAGATAAGATTTTCAAATAAAAATCGCTTATCTATCTATATGCAGAAACGTGGTTTATTAAACATTTGTAAATAAATGAATTTATTCACCTCATTTAATTTTATGCTTCAAATTGATAAAATATAATTTTGTGCTTCAAAATTATGAAATATATTAAATAGGTCAAGTTAAGAATAATCATCAGAATCTAATATATTGGATAAAATATATGGAGATAACGAAAAATATTCAAGCTCAAAAGTCCAATAAACAATACAGAAAAGGAACAGAGAAAACACGGACCTCCGAAACATCAGAGGTGGGATCAGGTACCGTAGAGGAGTGAGCATCCCCTGCTGACCGTTCACACCCGTCGTGTGCTCCTCGTCATAATCGGGAAATAACGTAAAAATCCGCCGCAAATTCAGCGTGTAAATAATGGACTAACAATAAGTATGAAAATGTTAGTCAGCATTTGATTCAATGATAAATTGTATTAGTTGACAAGGTCATTGTATCGACCATAGAATTTACGAAATGATGACATTAAACGAGACTGCTGATAGTCTTGTTTCATCAACATGTTTGTCAATAATTTACATCGTTTTATAAATTGTACATACGTAGAACATGTCCTTGAGTATCGAATCAACTGATAGAAATAAACTCCGTATGCAGATGATGAAGGTATATTGCTGCACAAGTAAGGGAAGTTGGATTCACGGCGGGTGTGACTGGTCAACAGAACAAGGGGTGCCTACTCCCCTAGACATCTGATTACACCTGGAGTTTACGGGGTTTATGTTTGTGCCCTGCTCAAAGATCTGTGTTGCTTTCTAGTTTCTACATGGCATCAATCACTGTACATTATCCATGTTTTTCATTAAGTCAAGAAACAAAAATATTTATGGAAAATATTGAAGCATAAAATAGACAGCATTACATCAATAAAATAAAATACAGGAATACACAGGAAGAGCGTCCAGTGATGGAATTTAGTGAAAGAAAATCAGGACCTTGATTAATGACACTGTAGGTAAACACAGAATTTGATTAACAAAATAAAAGTCCAACATCATAATAAAGGGTCAAATTAAAGGGAAACTCTAAATTGATTATCTATACGTCATTCATTTGTAGGACCCGGGTAAGGAAAAATTTACAAAACACTGATAAGAAATTTGAATGGAAGAAAGGAATTTCAACTGCAACGTCGCTGTGGACTCCATGGTACATAAAATCAGTTGTTATGCATACGGTTGTGATGACAAAACTTTGAGAACGAACAAACCTAGAGTCGGAAGCATTCTTGTCCATCATGGGAATCAAAGACAGAGTAATAGACACTCCACTGTTTTTGAAAATATCATGTGTTCTAGTGATTGCAGCTTTCGTTATCAATCTCATCGGTTTCTCTGTACCTTATTGGTTTGAATTGAAAAGTTACCATGAAGGTCTATGGTCAATTTGTATTGACTCAGAATGCACGGACTACTCATTTAAGAATCTGGCGAGTAAGTATTTATAGATCATTGCTATTTGTTTTTTACTTTTTAATATAAATTAAGAGTTTGCCTTGTTAATAATATGGTATTTATTTACACATGTACCTATACCTTTAAATACTATCTTTTGTGTCCCCACGACATAGTGAACAAATGGGATGCCGGATTCAAACATCAGTTTAAGTATTGCAAATTGTAAACATAGTAAACAATATTTATCAAGTTTTCCCTACATTATTTTCAATTAAAGAAAACATTCTGTAAATATATGAGAAAGTAAATTTAAACATATTTCAATGAATTTTCTGATGCAAAACAGCAATTTTATTTTCATGGCAATCATTACTTTGGTATTTTCCGTGTTTGTTTAGAGAAATTTATTCGAAAAGATAAGCTGCAGATAGGGAATGAAACCAAGCAAGTCTGATATGAGACACGAATAAAGCAATAAATTTAAAGTTTATCCATTAACTTTGCAATTGGGCAGGTTTTATATTTTAAAAAAATCGGCCAAAGTCAAAACCACCCTGTTATCATTCAGATTTACATCATTTCGCATGAAACGATAAAGGTAAGGATTTTTGAAGGATTTTTGAAAACTTTTCCTATTTTTTTAACCTTAGTTCTGATTATTTGGTATGTCTCATACTCCCCATTGTAGGTTGGTTTGAGGCCTCCCGGACCTTTGCTGCCTTTGGGTTTATAGGATCCATCGCTACCATAGTCCTTCTGGTCCTGTACATCTTTGTAGAAAAGCTTAGCATTTATATCGTGTACATCGCCGCAGTGGTCACGTGTTTTGTGACAGGTTTGTATCTATTCAAATTCATCAGGTTTTCATTCCTGGTGTGGAAGCTGCCTTATAATTATTTATCCCTTTCAGTTATAAATTACAGATAATTGAAATTTCGTCCATCGTGTGCATCTTCCCTCGGTGAACATAAACTTTTGAAAATTTTCAGTTTCTCATAAACTGCTGAACCAATCTCATCCATTTTTATGTTAAAAGGAGAAAAGATAGTCCATTGCTCTCCCTTAAGCTTGAGTATTTGGACCAAAACAATTAAAATTAATATATTTTAAAAAACAAAGCCTTTTTACTCCTGGACATCAAGCAGTCAAACCATTGGCAGTTATATGAGTCCTTTTATATTGCTTTAACAAAATTATGAAATTTCTTGCACCAATAAACGTGTTCATAAATAGTGAAACCTTGTAAATCATTTCTCTGCGCATATTATTACAAAAACAAGCGTTTTGGAGAAACGAGATAAGTCTCTTTTATGAGAAACTAAGCATATGTTTCGAATCGAACATATTTAATTATGTTATATAATGAAAAATCAATAAATTGACCAGAAGACATTGCATATACACTTATAAGCTCTTTGCACAACTCTTCTCAATATATTTTTTTCTATATTTAATTTTTAATGTTGTAGGTGGCTTTATCTTGCTGACCGTGTTGATCTATGCGGCCTTCCTGAACAACCTGTCCTGGGGCTGGGCTTTCTGTGTCGTGGCCTTCTTACTCTACTCAGTGTCCGGGGTCCTACTGATTATTAACTTCCTAAGGAAGGACGGGAAAGTGGCCAGCAAATAAATTATAAACTGTAAAATAAAAACGAAATGGGAAATATTCAATTTCAGTTGATTTTATATCTAAATATACAATAAATATAGAATTTAACAGTGTGTTTTTGCGCCATACAGACACTTACATTAAAGCTTATATATTTACAGATTGTGCACAACAATGAGTTGTTAATCATAGTTTCACAAATCGTGAAACTATATTTATCAGATCGTTTACTATAGTTAACGGTTTGTAAACTATAGTTTACAAATCGTGAAACTGTATTTATCAGATAATCTATGTTTTGCAATCGCAAATGATTGTTTTCGATGTTAAGTATAGTTTACGGTTGTGAAACATAGATTATCGCGTTAACTATGGTTTACAGATGTAAAATATAGATTAACGTTGTTAACTATAGTTTACAGTCCGTGAACTATAGTTTACAACCGATAAACCTAGTTTATCGACTATGAAACTATGTTTTGCTCATTTTTGTGAATTTGGCGTGCCATACTTATATATTTACAGATTGTGCACAACAATGATAAATCAAATTTCTGAAATAGAGACAAATAGGGAAGACATAATTATATCACCAATTCATGTTTATTTTTCCATCAACTGTTCGTGGGGAGTATTCTTTTATTCAGGAGATATTTCAAAGTCATCTGCCAACCAGTTCATCAAGAGTACCTGCAAACAATTTCTTATGAATTATTTCTATAAGCAATGTTTAAATCAATTTTTTATCATCGTTTGATGCGGTTGACAGCAAACATGCGGTCTTTTACTGAATTTCATCTCAACAAAATAATGTTTTTTCTTGGGTCAGCTCATCTCGACTTAATGTTCTTTAACTTTCTATAGTCAGTGTATGTTCGCCACTTCAATGGGTTGATTTGGTAAAGGGGACGCTCATTCCTTGCTAGCACCTAATCTCACCTCTGATGTTTTATAAGTCCGTGTTTGATCTGGTCCCGATTTGTATTGTTTGACGTTTGAGCGTGAATATTACTTATCTGCTATTTCTATATATTATACTTCATGTAAAATTAGTTGAATCTGATTGGTTGAGAAACATTTGTTATAAAACACTACTACCCGCTGAATAATGAAGCCACGCCCTCCAGCGTAACAACAGTCAACAGTGCTTGACGACGGGTGGTATTCCAAAAAATAGCGACTGCGCAGAATTTATGCGCGCACGGTTCACTGTTATATGTATTTGTATAAAACATTCAGTATAATATAATAAATATTGCATGTAGTTGAGTGTAACATTGAAAATTTTCACCCCTCGAAAACCATAGTCAACCTCGGCTGCGCCTCGGTTGACAATGGTTTTCTTGGGGTGAAAGTTTTCAATGTTGCACTCAACTACATGCAATATTTATATAATATCTCATTCACCTGTGGATAACTTCTCAGTAGTATAAACCGCCTAGATGGGGGGTTCAACTGAGTGCACTTTTGGGGCTGTGGGGGATAGGGGGTTCAACGGAGTGCACTTTTGGGGTTGGGGGGATAGGGGTGCAGCTCCTGGGGGGGGATAGGGGGTTCAACTGAGTGCAGCCCCTGGGGGAGGATAGGGGGTTCAACTGAGTGCAGATTAGGGGGTCTGTGGGGGATAGCTGGGTCAACTCACTACAACCCTAACCCTAACCCTAGGGGGCTAGGTGGGTTAATACATAGCCCCTATATGTCCTATACGGGGTGTTTACACTGTGTTTACATTATACACTATACGCTGCTACTACGATTCACAACGCTGCTACTACGATTTTGGCAGCGACTTTTATACCTGTTGCATCATCTGTAAGGGCCCTGTGCAAAAAATACGATAGACCTACGTTTTTATG
>NW_026925965.1:0-10583 GCF_032062105.1 Saccostrea cuccullata
AAGCATAATGATGAGCATGAAAAATATTTGAATTTGTACAATTAATGTCAAACTTAAGGTGTTTCTGTCTTCTTCTTTGCAGTTGATATTTAAGATGAATTATTGTAGGTTTCATTTATTTTAAAGCTACATACATGTATATATTACATGAAGTATGTCGGTAATCCAAGTGTAAAACAACGCACGCGCAATGCTACCGCTTTTGAGGTCTGAATTCCCTATTTTTCATCACAATAGGTTAACATATATGCTTTCATTTAATATCAAGAAAAGGGGCTGACCCCTCAAATTAGGGGCTCAGAGGGGCCAAAATTCTTTTATCTATAACTCTCTAATGATCAATATTTTGTTATACATTACTGGGGCAAAAGTATTCATCTTAACGATTTGCAACAATATATGATAATATTTTGATCATATGTTACGTAGTTAGGGTTGCACGGGACCAAAATACAATATTTTTATGCTTTATGTCTCAAAAAGGGGGAGTATTTTCATAAGACTTATCAAACAAAAGATGTTCAGAATATCGTGATAAAAATGAGAAACTTTAACTTTAACCAGGGAAAACTCAATGTCATTCTTTTTAAACAAATATCTCAGTCAAAATCACATCTCAACTTATCGAGAAATTCAACGGAAGACCTACTCGTTGCTCGCAACGAGATCTCCATCTAGTTATTATTATTATTCTTTTTTTCTTCTTTGTTCTCCGGTACTTTTTTGTCCGCGAGTGTTCTCAGAAACTGTTCACCCAACTGAGCTAAAACCTTTTTAGGGTTAATAGGTGTGTAGTGTAGGTGTGCAACACGAAGGTTATTTTGCGCGCATACGCATGCACGTGCGGGCGCGTGAAATGAGTGAAATGACGGATATACTTTATATAGCCATAACTTTAACATTTTTTGATGAAATATTTTTTAACTCATTTAATAAGGATATATTCATAGTGTAGATAATGTGACACTGTCAAATTAGCACGAACTCACGCGCATGCACGTGCGCTTCGCTCTGATTGGCTGAAACAGAAATCTCAATATCTTTTCTGTTTTTTGTCAAAATGCTATGAAATTTAAAACATAGGCATACTTTAGGATGTACTACAATATGATATATAACAATTGTCATGTAAACACGCGCATGCACGTGCGCTGCAATCTGATTGGCTTAAACTTTAAATGGCTATAACTCCCTTGTTTTTCAACGAAACAGTATGGGATTTAGAACATAGACAAACATAATGGTCTCCCACAAGGAGGTATGGTCGTCATGCACAGGCATGCACGTGCATGCACGTGTGCTTTGCTGTGATTCGCTCGAAACAAAAATCGCAATATCTTTTTTTAATTTTTGACGAAATGCTTTAAAATTTTAAACATAATCATGCATTAGGATGTACTACAATATGATATATAACAGTTGTCATGAAAACATGCGCATACACGTGCGCTGCAATCTGATTGGCTTAAACTTAAAATGGCTATAACTTCCTCGTTTTTCAACCAAACAGAATGGGATTTAGAACATAGACAAACATAACAGACTCCTACAAGAAGATATGGTCGACATGCACATGCACGCACGTGCGTGCACGTGAAATGAGTAAAATTACAAACACACTAGATTAAAACGTATTTTTTAATACTTTTGGATAAAACGCTGTAATTTCTAGTATATAAATAGTATAGACAAGATGATAAGGTCATTACGCACATGCATTCAAATGCGCATGCGTGCAATGCATAAATTTGAATATACTGAATATACTTTTGGGAAAACATTGTTATAGTCTAAAAGGCATAGAGTTCGTCTTATTTAATGAAGCTTACAGGGAGTAAGGCACCAAAAGGGAGTTGGGGAGCGTTTGGGTACTGTAACGGTTCCCGTTACAATTAGCCCTAGTTCTTATTATTCTTTTTTTTTTTCAACTTTGAGGGCGCATATCTCACTCATTTCTCAAAGGATTTTGCTCAAAATTTCAGACATTATAGACGGTAATAAACTCTATCAGAATGCTGTCTAAAATTTCAAAATTTTACTTCCGGTTATGAGTTATTTCCCTTTAAAGGAAAAATTATAGGCTTTCATTTCCAGAAAAGGCTCAGTAGACCACTAGAGCTGGAGCAGAAATTTTACTGGTTTTAGATAACAGAAGGATTGTAGTTGTGCACATTGGTTTTTGTTTTTCGATTTCTGTATTCAAAATGGCGCTATACAGGGGTCAAAAAAATAGAACGCCTAAAAGAGCGAAAATTTACACATGTTTTCCTTTTTATCTTGAAAACTAAAAATATTTTGTTAAGACATGTTGAACAAAAGTTGTGCATAATTGCAAGGGCTTTCATATAATACTTTTCAAAAGGGGCTGGCCCCTATGATTAGGGATTTAGGGGGCTTGAAAGTTTTTGCTTTATAACTCAAAAACGGTAAATATTTTGATCTGGATTATACGAACAAAATTGTTCTTTGACACCTTTTTAATATGATGAAAATGTTTTGTGTTCGATTATACCGGGGGTATTGCGTAATACGTAGTTGAAAGCAGGCCAGGTAATGGGTAGCGTTTTGCATTCGGAAAATAAATCAGACCTCTTAATGTGTATAATTTACACAAACTTCCTATCAGTAATAACGCCTGCATGGTATTTAATGTTAATTTTCTTCTAAATAGGGCTTTATACGTGCTTTACGGTTCACTTATAAATTATTTATTACGATTAGTCTTTCTTTTTTATCTATTATAAATTAGCTTTATAGTGAACACGTCTTCATAAAATGGAATATATTAAATTTATCTTTCTACATTGATTATTATAACAATTATAAGTTATTTTAACTTTATGCATCGAATAATTCACGATCATAAGTTGTATACATTTGGCGATCTCCAAGATCGCCTAGATGTTTGTAACAGTTATGTAATCCAACGCAAAATCCCACGCTGTCGAGGTCAGTAGTGTACCAGCCACCTGTCGTAAACAATGCAAGTGTCTGTGATCGTGTTTAAAATCCATTATGCTAGAAAAGACCTATCCGTTTACTAGGAATTCGTGTTTTTAATTTATCGAATCAATAAGAATACTTCACCGATCTTTCATTTAATCGTAATTCGAAACACTGGTGCATAAAATCATTTTGAATTGTGATCACTTTCTCTTTGGCCTGTTCACGCAAAATTATTTCTCTAATCGTGTAGTGTCTTTTATTTCAATTGTAATTGAAAAGGGGCTTCGGCAAATAATAATAACTAGTGCTAATTGTAACGGGGACCGTTACAGATGTTCCCCAAACGCTCCCCAACTCCCTTCTGGTGCCATATTCCCTGTAAGCTTCATTAATTAAGACAAACTCTATGCAATTGAGACTTTAACAACGTTTACCCAGAAGTGTACAAAGTTCATTCAAATTTCAGCATTGCACGCGTGCGCATGTGAATGCATGTGCGTAATGACCATATCATCTTGGTCTACACAATCTATATATTTAAATATACTAAATAATAAAGTATTTAATCAAAAAGTATTAAAAAGATACGCTCATTCAAGTGTTTTTTTTTATTTTGCTCATTTCACATGCACGCACGTGCATACATGAGCATGGTGACCATATCTTCTTGTAGATGTCCGTTACATCTATCTATGTTCTAAATCTCACCCCGTTTGGTTGAAATCCAAGGGAGTTATAGCTGTTAAAGTTTCAGCCAATCAGATTGCAGCGCACGTACATGCACGTGTATGCATCTGCATGTTGACCATATTTTCTTGTAGTAGTCCAGTATATCTATCTATGTTCCAAATCCCATCCTATTTGGTTGAAAATCAAGGGAGTTATAGCTATTTAAAGTTTAAGCCAATCAGATTGCAGCGCACGTGCATGCACGTGTTTTCATGATAATTGCTATATATCATGTTTTAGGATATACTAATGCATGGCTATTTTCAAAATTTCAAAGGATTTCGTCAAAAAACAAGAAAGATATTGAGACTTTAGTTTCAGCCAATCAGAACAAAGCGCACGTGCATGCGCGTGAGATCTTGCTATTTTGACCATGTCATATTGTCTATGCTTCTAATATATCCTTATATTATAAGTTTCAAAGCATTTCATCAAAAATTTTAAAAGTTACGCCTATATCAATTAAATCGGTCATTTCACATGTTGCACGTGCACGCTCTTGCAAGCACGTGCGCTCAAAATGACCTTCGTTCCGCAAATCTCCATAACATGTCTACTGACCCTAAAAACATTTCACCTTAGTCGGATGTATAGTTTACGAGATCATTCCCGGACAAAAAAGTACCCAGGAAGAAGAAGAAAAATAATAATAATCATAATAATAACTAGTGCTAATTGTAACCGGGACCGTTACAGATGTTCCCCAACGTTCCCAACTCCCTTTGGTGCTCCATATTCCCTGTAAGCTTCATTAAATAAGACAAACTCTATGGTTTGAGATTTTAACAACGTTTACCCAGAAGTGTACCAAGTTCATTCAAATTTTAGCATTGCATGCGTGCACATGTGAATGCATGTGCGTAATGACCATATCATCTTGTCTACACAATCTATATATTTAAATACACTGAATATTAAAGTATTTAATCCAAAAGTATTAAAAATACACTCATTTAAGTGTATTTTTGATTTTATTTCATTCCACGTGCACGCACGTGCATACATCAGCATGGGCTACGATACCTTCTTGTAGAAGTCCATTACATCTATCTATGCTCTAAATCCCACCCCGTTTGGTTAAAAACCAAGGGAGTCATAGCTGTTTAAAGTTTCAGCCAATCAGATTGCAGCGCACGGACATGCACGTGTATACATGTGCATGGTGACCATACCTTCTTGTAGAAGTATATTATATCTATCTATGTTCCAAATCCCATCCTGTTTGGTTGAAAACCAAGGGAGATATAGCTATTCAAAGTTTAAGCCAATCAGATTGCAGCGCACGTGCATGCACGTGTTTTCATGATAATTGCTATATATCAAGTTGTAGGATATCCTAATGCATGGCTATGTTCAAATTTTCAAAGGATTTCGTCAAAAAACAAGAAAGATATTGAGACTTTAGTTTCAGCCAATCAGAGCAAGGGACACGTGCATGTGAGATCTTGCTATTTTGACCATTACATATTGTTTATGCTACAAAAATCATCACTTTAAATTTTGCTTTTCAAAAAATAGAAAATGGGCTTTTATTATTTGGTCATTTCACGCTTGCACGTGCACGCTTTGAAATCGGAAATCCTTGTTGAAATTACAAAATCCCTACTCCCCTAAAAAGGTTTTCCAATGGATAAATTTTTACAAATCCCCCCGGGAAAAAAAAACCCGGAAAAAAGAAGAAAAAAATAATAACTAGATACATCTGTTGCGAGCAACGAGAGTTTTCCGTTTAGGAAAAGAAACCCACGTAAAATCGAGCTGAAAGAGATTCAAAATTTTGGCCGGGGGGTTAAAAATTTCTCGCCAACGTGATTGCGCTTTTTTTTTTTTTATATCCCCAACGCGCTAACCATTTTTTGGGAGTACTGCTCTAAATTCTTTGTACCCCGGTATTTTAACAGTTCCCTGTTTTATAAAAAGCATTCATAATTTCGCCCCAAAGCCACGGAAATTTGCGCCTTTTCTTTGGACTTTTATTAATGGTATGAACATAATTAAATTTTTAAAATAAAAATTCTTAGCCCCTTTTTTTTTTTGACTTTAAAGAAAGTATATGTAACACATTATAAAATTACTATGTTTTTCCCCCAGTTACACTAAAGCAGTGAAACGGAAATTAAGTTTTTAGATTGACACTCATTCGCAACGTACTACTGTAACGTGTGGATTGAGCGGTAGTAGGTCCGTGCTCGGATTACCGAGTTTTTGGGGATGTGATTGAATGCAATATATACAAATAATAATATGACACCTGCCGGTGTTTTTAAAATAAATGACCAAAGTGTTTTTATAATTATATATCTTAGTTAATCCGGCCCTGCCTGGTGCCATTGATAATTGCCTCACTATACTGACAACTGACTTTTAAAGTCAACATTACCCATGGTACCTTTATTTAGCCTTTAACATCTGCCTGGTGTATAACTGCTTACCAATTTCCTATAAAACTCTAGCCAAGTGGCTAAATATCTTAAAAGTATGATTTAACTTTGTAAGAGCTTCTCTGTCCTAATGAAAACCTATAGATAATGTCACACAGCTACATTTTAACTAGTTGACTACGGCAACTTTGCACAATCCTATTTGATTGATAAACCAATTGGTTTTTACCCAAGTGAACACCCCAGGGTGTCCCCCTTGTACCTCAACTTAATCAATGATCAAAGTTATAGATATCATATTGATAAAATAAAACAGATTCCCTTTTTTTTGGCAACACTATTATTATTTTCTAACAGAACATCATTTATCAATAATACTTGTATAATTCTTTAGTCAATTGACCAATTAATTACAATATTTACATTGATTATCTATTATAATATAAACAAGTAAGGGGAAACTCCTCCAACCATTTCATTAGTGAAGTGAAGTAGTTTTTTATTTTCATTTTTCCCTTTTTCAGAAGGTTTAATCAAACGCTCAGCTGCCTCCATAAACCCCTACTGGAAATGGCGGAGTTGACAGAGACAGCCGCCATTTTGGACCCGCTTCAGATTTTTGAATCAAATATCTAGACTTTAGATTTATCAACATTCAAACAAATAAATTTTCTTTAAAGGAGGGCTTTATTACCATACCAAATAAAAATGAAAAATACTGTAAAACAAAAAAGTTAGAAAATACGATTTTTTTAAATTTGCATCTCGTAACAACCGGAAGTACTGACGACGCACGAAAAGGCGATTCTGCAACCCAAAAAGCTTTATCTCATCTAATATATCTCCATTCATATCCTTAGCCATTTTCGATAAAAGTGCGCAAAAAATGCATTTTAAAATCAGGAAATTGTCCATAACTTGGCACCGAAGCGAATTTTCCAAACTACACTTCGGATGTAACAACTTCATATAATGACGCATATTTTGTGAAAGTTTATGAAAAACCACTGAATAGTTTTAGAAATCGCCTGCAAAAATTTTGTCAAAAAAAAAATAATAATAATAATAATAACTAGATGAGAAACTGGCGACCCGGGGGTTTCCGTCCGATTTCGGAAAGAAAACAAAAGGGACTGAAAATGTAAAAAAAAAAAAAACAACAAAAAATTGCAAAAAGGGAAAAAGCAAGCCCCACATGAAATTCCAACGCTCTTAATATTAGCTATTGGGCCCTTTACTCTAAATCTACTTGTATAATATATTAAAAAACAGTTTCTCTTTTAAAAATTATACAGGCGGGTCACTATTCAAAATTTAGCCCAAAACCCAAATTAATTTCACCTTTTTTTTGGGAATGTTTATTAATCAGGGGGATAGTTTCAATGAAATTAAAAAAAAATTCTTTACCTAAGTTTGGGAGATTTAAAAAGTATTTAAACACATTTTAAAAATTTCATATTGTTTTAGAAACACTAAAGCGGTGAAACGGTTTGAATTTTTTCAATTTCCTGTTTATCCCCAAAGTGAACTATCCCGATTAGTTAATCGAAAAAGGGAAACGTTTGCGCGAAAAAAGGCTCGCCCTTCGATGGTAAGGAATAGATATCTTTTTTGCTCGTAACTTAATAGGTCTTTGAGAAAGATTCTAAAATAAACTCCATGAAGCAATCTTATTTTTGCTTATTTATTAGTTAATATGATACAAGTGTGCATAGGAAAAACAGTGGTTAAATTTATCTGACAATATTAATTGATATTTTTTTGAGAAAGTATTACTTATAAACATGATTTTTGTCTGTTTTTTTCCCTGATGCACAAAAGATATTTCTTATCGAATTTCATTTCCACATTTAGTCTTCTCTTTTTCTACTTTAAAAACCAGCCAAAACCAATTATAGAAGACGTTAGTTTGACACAGAACTGCAAAAATACGACGTGACAATCCAAGTATTCCTTTACATTTCATTTATTCTTATGTTACTTTCATTTAAAACAAAAGCTAGCTGCCTCCAAACCACTATTGGTAATTCGGCGTTGACAGAGACAGCCGCCATTTTTGGACCCGCTTTAGATTTTTGAATGCTTATTTAGATTTAGATTTATCAACATTAAAAAAATTATATAGTAAGCATTATAAGAAAGGTTTCTTTTAAAATACTAAAAATAAAAAAAAAACCGAAAAACAAAAAAGTTAGAAAAATACATTTTTATAATTCGCATTCCAACAAACCCGGGAAAAACTGACAAAACAAAAAGGTGATTCTGCAAACCAGAGTCACGAGCTATCGTCTGAAAAAGTCTCTAGTTCATATCTTTACCATTTTGAAAAAGGCGCGAAAAAAACATTTTAAAATCAGAAAATTGTATAACTTGGCACCAAGGAATTTTCCCAAAAAAAAAATGACCCCAACTTCAATAATGACCTTTTTTCTGAAATTTGTTGAAAACCGCTGAAAGTTTTGAAAATGGTGCAAAAATTTTGTCAAAAAAAAAAAATAATAATAATAATAATAACTAGAAAAAAAACTCGTTGCGGGGGTTTCCCTCTGATTTGAAAAAAAAAACAAACCCAAAAAATGATCAAACTTTTTATGGAAAAAAAGGGGATTAAACCCGAATCGCCAGCGTAAAAACCAATGCGCTTCTATGACGCTTTGGGGCCCCAGCTCAAATGTATTTGTATAATTATTTTCTGCAACAGTACATCTGTCTTGGAAAGGGTCACTATTCATAATTTTGCGTCAAACGCCTGGAGTAAATGTAGCCTTTTGTTGAGAATGTTTTAAAAAGGTTAATTTTTAAAGAAAAAAAAGAACGTTTTTATAGCTAAAATATCAAGGTGAAGAAAAAGTTTTTAACACTTTTTAAAAATTTTATATTGTATATAAGCAAATAACACTAAAGCAATGAAACAGTTATTTAATTAAACTTTTTTAAATTTCCTGTTTTTACCCAAAATGAACTATCCAGATTAGTTAAACTTTTATAAAAGGTTGAAATGTTTTCAAAAACATTTTTGGAAAATGGAATCGGATACCATTTATGCTCAATAACTTGAATCAGATCTTTGAGACAAGAAAGTTTTAAAAATTATTTTGATCTTTTTAAAAAAATGTTATCTTATTTTGTCTTTTCTATTTTTTTTGTATGAAAAAGGGGATTGGAAAAACAGTTTGTAATTTCTATACTTACTATATCCATTGACATTGTTTCTAGAAAAACTATTACTTATAACTATGATTTAAGATTGTTTTCACGTGTTCAAAAAGAAGGTTTGGTATCGAATTCATTTTCACATTTAGTCTTTCTTTTTTACTTTGAGAACCAGCCAAATGTAATTTAGAGACGTTTAAGAAGAACAATTTGACAAAAATTTAACGCAAGTGACAATGAAGTATTCCTTTACATTTCATTTTTGCTTGTGTTACTTTGTTCAAGCAAACCTCGCTACTCAAAACCCCTATTAAAAAGTCGGAGTTGACAGGGGCAGCCGCCATCTTTGGACCGCTTTACTTTTTAAAGCTAATATTAAAGTTTAGATTTATAATATTCAAACAAAAATTTTAGTAAATTTTAAGAAAGATTTCTATTAGCATACCAAATATTAATGAAAAATATTTAAAAACAAAAAAGTTAGAAAAAACGAGTTTTTAAATTTATTCTTAACGACCAAGTATTGGGCGCACAAAAAAGGGGATTTCCCCGAAATTCATGAGCTATCGTCTCCAATAAATTTATTCATATCCTTAGCCATTTTCGATAAAAGTGGGGACAAAACCATTTTAAAAACGAAAAGTTCGGGACCCCGGGAACGACATTTCCAAAAAAAATTATAGACTGCACAACTTCATATAATGACCATTTTTTTTGAAATTTTTGAAAACCGCTGAATAGTTTTAAAAATCCCCTCCACAAAATTTTGTCAAAAAAAAAATAATAATAATAATAATAAGAAACAATACAATCACTATAAGGTTTCCGTGAAACGGAAGACCTTTAAAAAGAAACAATACAATCACTATAAGGTCTTTCCCTGAAAACGGGAAAACCTTTTAAAAAGAAACAGAGTAAAAAAAATGTTCCCCCAAATTGTTTTGGGGGAAAATAAAAGAAACAGAGTAAAAAAAAGTTCCCCAACTTCGTTTGGGGAACAAAAATGATGGGAAATCTTTAGATGGTAAAGCACTATATGTACGTTTTATTTTTACCATCACTCTTTTGTTTCCCATTATCTTTTTAAGTGCGTGGCCCCAGAGAGCCGCAGGCATGTCAATGTTAAAAATAATCGTGTACTCCAATAGTGGAATTTGACTTTGAAATCATGTCGCCTCTTTCATATTACCGAAAGAAGGGGTTTTTTTTTTGGTTTATAAATCCGTAAAATTTCACATAATTTATAAAACGGCTGTATAAATTTTTAACATGGTATGTGTAAAAGTAATGCTAATTGTTATAAAGCTCACTCCATGGGGTTTTTTACTCTTTTTTTGAGCCTTAAGCCAACATCAATTGGGATCATCGGTAAAT
>NW_026925966.1:0-10370 GCF_032062105.1 Saccostrea cuccullata
TGTCGAGATAGCAAAGCCATTACTTTCAGTTCCTAAAGCAAGTTTTAATCATTTTCACACCTTATTAAATTTCTTCAATTCATGTTATCTTCATGCTCATGCAATATTTGATTTTATTATTTTTCTGTATTGTTCCAACTATCTGATTGGCTCAAACTGGATCACATGATCGAGTAAAAAAAAGTGTTACAGACTGGATGTTTCTATTTCAAAAAATTGTAAATCTGCTGTTTCTAAAATTGTAAACATTCTTCTGTGAAGCAACAATAGTGCTGACGTAACAATAGTCTTTATAAACTGCATGTTTCTAAAAACAGATACTGCAGCTGGTTTTCATAGCTATGACGTCATAATGCAAATGACATAACAATGCCTTGTATGAGAAGGTACTGAGTATTAGAAAGAAGGATTTTAAGACATTTCTTATTATCTGATAAAAAAAATAATAAAACAATTGTAGCCTTTTGATTCGGTAAAATCCCTTGATATAAAGACCTCAGAGAAAGCATATCGACCGAGCACGAAGTGCTCGGTCGATATGCTTTCTCTAAGGTCTATATATATATATAATTCCAATCTTCATTTTATCTATTGATTTCCTGTGTTTTGATTGGACGAGAACACGTTCCAGAAAATTTTTACACATCGATAAATTCTTTCAATCAGAACTACTTTCTTGATGACACTACAAGGTTATCGTATAAACAATGAAAGCAGTTATTTCTGGGTCTGTTCTGGCTAAATAATGAATACAAGAAACTTTCAATTTAATTAGGGCTTAAACAAAACTGGCAACATACTAGACTGCCTAACTGATGGACGCCGTGAAAATATTTATGTCACTGTCCGATCACGAGTGTGAATTTTAAAAATCGCTATCTCAACGTTCATACGTAGAAAATAAGCTCAGTCTGTATCGTTTTGACAGGGAAAAGAAACGTACCTCAAACTCTTGCCCTATTAGCATCAAATTCATATTTACTTTCCATATTGTTCCTCAATATTTGAATAAACAAGTGCAAATTGAAGGCGTCGTCGGTCTGCAACTTTCACTATGAGAGTTGTTGTTTATGTCAACATGGCCATGGTCAAAGACGAACTATTCTGAAGTAAACTCGTAATTACGATATTTGTTGACTTAAACAACATTCGATTAGTTGTTATAAGTTTATTTATCGATTGTTTTGACAATTTAAGTTGAACTCTATCGAAATTCATCTCGATTACGTTCCTTTACGGTAAAATGTATTCCTACGCCGTCCAGAAATAACGGATTGTATGGAGGCCTCAAAGAGAAATAATTTAAATATTTTTGAAAATTCGATATTGGAATTATAAGAATTAAACGTTCTTTTTGAAAAATTTATCGATGTGTAAACTCTTGACATTTTACTCGCAAACTTAACATAAAAGTGCTTCGCACTTTTATTTAGTTTGTGAGTAAAATGTCAAGAGTTTACACATCGATAAATTTTTCAAAAAGAACGTTTAATCCTATAATATATAAGGTCTATATATAAATATTTTTTATTAAATTAAAGCATATGTACTTCCACATTAATTATTAGTATTATCAGCAAGTTGCACTGCTTATTGAACTGTCCTTGTAAATCAGCCTTACAGATATATACACCGGTATGCAAAGAATTTCTATTGCTTTCGAAATAAAAACAAAGATATGGACCACATCACTTTAATGTACTACAGTCATATCGATACAGATCGATATCAGTCGGGGTACTCAGGCACTAGGCTCTCATAAAGACAAGAAATGTAAAGTTGCTATTCATTGGCAAAATATTCCAAAAGAACGAGGATATAAAAGACATTTTGGACATCATTCCGGAATCTTTTTGTAATTATGGCGTGGTTTTCCTTTTGAAGTACAGATGAAATCAAATTATATAATTGGGAATTCCAAACATCAGGACCAAGGTGCGTTTGGACCGTTAGCGTCTTTTGGCGGTTATCAATGTCATGCAAATCAGTATCGATTCACCTAAATCCTCAATGAACATTCCAAAGAAGCTTAAGCGAGGACATGTCTTACGTCCGGTTTCCTATCAGACAGATTTTTTCTCAGACGTGCCATACAGAGGGCCTCAATCTTTACATAATCACCAAGGTCAGGAGGACATCCGGGCTTCTGTTGATAGTAAACCGGAAGTTAAATGTACTTAAATATGCCAATTTTATTTTGCCCGAGGCTGCAACAATAAATAACAAAATTATGATAAAATGCAATCAGAAATATATCTGAAGGTATTTTATAAGAAACATTTTTTTCAATTTTATTCCTAAAAGTTCTACAGTTAGAAATATGTGATGTTAAGCTAAGTATCTACGCATTTATGAATTTTTTTTTCTTAAGATAGATTGACAATTCTAGCAACTCTATCATGATAAAAAAAACAACATTTATCAATGAAATATAGATTCCAACCGTACGGAATGTTTGGAAGATCATATATATAACTCATCATTGTAAGAATATATTTTTATAAGTGGGATGAAAGATGATCTTTATTTAGAAAAAGGATAGGTTTGTGAGAATATTACCCGTCTAACTGAACCTATGATCCATGGTTTGCATATAAACCCTATCTTGAGAGTTGGTTGACATTATTTAAAGCTGTAAATGGGTGTGGTTGCCAATTCAATGATATTACTCTTTTTAGCTCTTTAAATTAGTGGACATGTTTCAGGAATTTTTAAAAAAAGGAAAAAAGGGGGGAAAAAAGATTTCATCCTTTAAAAAAAAGGATTTCAGGAGATTAAAAAAATCGACATGAAGCATTTCTAAACCATGTAATAAATGACCTCTCTATATATCGAGTGAAAAACTCTCTAATGGGACATAAATCAAGTTACAATCATTATTGTGATCAATACAAGATACAAGATACAAGATACAAGATTTTATTAATCCAATTTGGGCCCCCGGAGGAGCAAAAAGATTTACAAATAGAAGGAGGAGGATCCAAATGATAGAACAAGCATGATGATGATATTACATATAAAGAGCAATTGTTAAAAAAAAAACCAAAAAAAGTATATAAGAGATATACTGAATATACATACATGTATCGTATTCTAAGTTACATACAAATATATATAATTTATACATATATATATATAGTTAAAGGCAAGAAACTGGAAAAGAGGTATATAATAAATTTTTTTTTATGCTTATCACAATATCTTCAATTAAGGTAAATTACTAAGGAATCCAGCAAGTGATCTAAGGATGCCTGGGTCTTCATTAGTCATGAGCCAATAAAATTGATTATCATAAGATAGAGACTGAAAATTTTTACATTTAAGTTTACAAATATTTATGAGTTCAAGTCTTTGTACATTAAGATGAGGACATACAAGGAGAAAATGAATTTCATCCTGAATCTCGTTGTGATGACAAAGTGAACAAATTCGTTCCTCTCTAGGTATTTTTTGATAACGTCCAATTTCAATTTTAAGCCTGTGAGCCGAAATTCTTAACTTTGTTAAAACTGATCTATGTTGATTGTTTGTAAGAATATCTAGATAAGGTTCAAAACAAAATTTAGTCTTTATGCTGGTAAAGGTAGACAATTTGCCATCTTTATGTAAATTCCTGTCTTTTTCCCATGTTAATTTATAGAAATTCAGTAATATTCTTTTCAAATTGATTTTAAATTGTGGGGTTGACATACCTAGGAAATCACTAATCTTAATATCAATATGGTTAAGTAAGAAGTTAACACAAGAATACCATGAAGTAAAACCATTTTGGTGTAGTGTTTTAGAGCAGTTAAAAGCCTCACTAAGCAAGGGAAATTCACCATCTAGATTCTCTAATCTATGCCAGTATAACAACATATTTTTAATGACATCAAAATGTAAATTCAAACGTCCTAGCTCGGATCTTACAGCAAAATTGCTGCTTTTACCATGAACCATTAGTAAATGTTTGTAAAATTTAAGATTTAGAATTTCGCCTTCTTAGCTTTGGTATATTTTGTCTAGTGTTATATTTGGATTTCTCTTAAATTTAGAGGTTGTTGGGTCAAAAAAAACCCATAACTCTGAACCATACAGGATAATGGGTTTAATAGTGTGGTCAAATACATTTAAAGCAGTTCTAATTGATGGATTAAATGTGAGAAAGTCTTTTTGAAGTTTGAAATAGGCTTTTTTGGCTTTGTTACAACAATCATTTTTAGCATTACTTAGTGTTCCAGATGCATTAACAGTCAGACCCAGATACTTGTATTGTTTAACACATTCAATATTGTTGTTATCCAGATGGAAGGGAATTTTAACGTGTTTACCAGATGAATTGAAGACTATAAACATAGCAAGGAATACATATCGAAGATTTATTTTACAAGTTGTAAGAATATGAATGAATGAAATACAGATACTTTTAAATCAAAAAAAGTTATCTTCCAGTCAAGTGAGCATATAGAGTGACAATCACTGTGATCTGTCACAACAGGTATTACAGAAAATTCAAAAGGCTCCGTTTTCATAAAATGTTCAAATGCATTTAAGGGGACCGACTGTAGTTTTCACTGCGCAATATTTCGCGCATCATAGTTAAATGAAGCATATTTACTGTTTTAAAGCAACTTTTTTCACTTGATTAATAAATTTAAACAAAATTAAGAAATTACATGTTCAAAAATGTCATTACAATTTTATATAACTGAATTTTTTATCCGATTTTTTAACTGATAGGTAGATTGGCGTCGTTATAGTGTGTTTTTGACTTTATGATAAACTGAAGTTCTTAAAGGGGTAATAAAAAAAAATTATTAAATAAAAAGTATTAAACATACGCTTTTGAAATTTAAAACATAGAAATTTGAGAAATTCTCCATTATTCTTATTTTTTTCATACAATACATTTGTGCCCGCCATATTTTGTAGTACTCTATAAAAACAGGAAAATTCGTTAATTTTTTTACCTTTTGAGATGCCCCCTCTGGTATCAAGGCGGTTGAATTTTGTGTTTCTTATACATAATATACAATATAGTATTTCTCATCATATATTATAGTTTTAACAAAAAGTCTATTGTAGTAATTGTATAATTTGCTTTTAAAGTGCTAAAATTGTCACTTTCCTATATAATCCAAAAGTAAATGTACAGATATTTTGAGACGGTTCCTAGAATACCTGGACGGTAGATTTCGCCCTACACTAAAGTTAATGTAAGTTATATATGATAGTAGTTTTCACACAATAAAATCCCTGTCGGCCCCCTTAAGGTATGTCACTCGTGAAATTTGTTAAATCAAGGAATTTTTGCGAAGTATATTTTGTATAAGAACTCATATTGTGTGACTCAAAATCGCAGAGAAAAAAAGGGGGTCATCAGTGTGCATCTTACTGATGTACGGTGCAATTAAGTTGACCTTTTTGCACTTAAACTTTATCTCTTTGGTAAACTACTTTAACCTTTATCATATTTTATCAGATGTAACCATGGCAATAAATATAATTTTATTTTACTTAAAAAAGTTTGTGTAATATTTATCGCTGAACAGATCTTGCAAATTAATGCGCGTAAATTATTGTGTGACCTTTTTGCACTGAAAAGTAACATATTTGGGGTATTAAAAGACTAATAGGCAATGAAACATTTTCTTAAATCAAGCTTTTTATGACTTAAGTGCTGATCAGTCACAAGTATCGAGTACTTTAAAATAATGAAAGGAAAAGTTGGTGTCAGTGATGTTAATTTTGAAATATTAGTCAAAATATGTGATTTTCAGGCGAAAAATGGTATAAAATCTTATCTAGACTTATTTAACATATCTTCATTTTTTGGCAAAGTTTGTTGAAGGAAGGTGTAAAACTTGTTCTAAAAATATAAATTTAGACCTATATTAAATATTCCTAGCAATATCATAACGGAAAATATTCTCCGAGTAAAAGTATGTGAGGCTAAAGTTACAAGATATTAAATTCAATAAATGATTTGTAGAATTATCTGCCAAATATCCTTCCACCACAAGAAATAGTCCCTCATAAATCTTACTGCTTTGTAGCTTTTTGAGCAGTTTTTTCGTTGAATGGTAAAACATTAACATTGTTGAATTTAAATATGTTATAAAAATTGAATTTTAATAAATAATTTTGAAGCAAGAGGATATGCACGAACTTTTCTAAAAGCTGACGAGTGACGTACCTTACGTTCAATGTTTAATGAAGATTTATTTTGAATAAATTTAAAGTTTTAAGAATTTATTAGAATTTTTTTTAATAATTGAAAAATATCAAAATCAATAACATCAAAATGTATGCATTTGCAAATAACATTCCCCGTGATAAATGATAAGGTCCCCGGCAAAGAACATAGGCAGCGGTTTTTGTTTTGTTTTTTTTAGTAAAACGAAACACTTACGTCAACCTGCCTTTCATTGGACATTTGTGAATTTCTTTTTTGCAATATCTGACTGTACACAAATTTACTCTAATGTTGATTTTAATAACACGACTGAGTTTCTGATTATCTACATGTAGATTTTGAAGAGCAAGTCGTCCAACAATCTGTCGAAACTTTATGAGTACTAAATGTACCTCGTTAATAGCAGACATATTTTGTATTCATATGAAGCAATATTTATTCCTATTTTGTATTCATACGAAGCAGTATTTATTCTTATTTTGTATTCATATGAAGCAGTATTTATTCTTTTTTTTTTTTGTATTCATATGAATCAGTATTTATTCCTATTTTGTATTCATATGAAGAAATATCTATTCCTAAAAGTATTCATAAGAAGCAGTATTTTTACTATTTTGTATTCAGATGAAGCATTTTTATGCCCCGCCATGAATATGGCCGGGGCATATAGTGTTTGTCATGTCCGTCTTCCGTCGTTCTGTCCTTCTGTCCTTCCGTCACACTTTGCTTTTAGCTCAATTCAAAGACCATTTTCAAAGAAACTATCCAATATATTTTCATCAAACTTCATAGGATGATAAATATTGATTAGAGAAATGCAACTGAATCAATATTTTTTGACCTTGACCTTTCCTTTGACCTTGACCTCACTTTTCGTAAATGAATGTTTAACCCATTTTTAAATATACCATTCAAGATAGTGTTATCAAACTTCATATGCTGATACATACTGATGAGAGCTATTCAACTGCATCAACATTTTTGACCTTGAGCTTTCCTTTGACCTTGACCTCACTTTTCTTAAATGAGTTTTTAGCTCAGTTATAAAGATACCATTCAAGGTAGTGTTATCAAACTTCATATGTTGATACATACTGATGAGAGCTATTCAACTGCATCAACATTTTTGACCTTGACCTTTCCTTTGACCTTGACCTCACTTTTCTTAAATGAGTGTTTAGCTCAGTTATAAAGATACCATTCAAGATAGTGTTATCAATACATACTGATGTAAGCAATTCAACTGCATCACTATTCAAGATATTCTGAAATTTCATACACAGATTCGAATTTTCATGTTACATTACTGATATAACCTCGGCGGGGCATTCGTGTCCAATGGACATATTTCTAGTCATTCTTCTTTTGTATTCAGAAGAAGCAGTATTTACATGAAACAGTCCTCATTCCTATTTTGATTCATATGAAGCAGTATTTATACCTATTTTGTATTCATATGAAGCAGTATTTATTACTATTTTGTATTCATATGAAGCATTATTTATTCCTAAGCCTCTTTCTTTACTCCTCACTAAGATCAGAAGGATAAGGAGATAACGAACAGTATTCAATATCAAAGTCTATAAAACCATAGAAAATAGGTACGGAGCAAAAACGGACCTCCAAAACATCAGAGGTGGGATCGGAGCCATGGAGGAGTTAGCATCCCCAGCCGACCGGTCACACCCGCCGTGTGTTCCTTGTCATGATCGGGAAATAACAGCAAATCCGTCGTCAATTCAGTGTATTAATCATGGACATACATTTGGAAAAAAACCGTCAGTCACTATTTAATTCAATGATGAATTGTATGTGCTGATAAGGTCATTGTATCGACCATAGAACTTACGAAAAGATAAGGTTAAACGAAGATATATTGCCGGTTCCAGTAAATGATCAACCAAGTCTCTTTCTTTACTCCTCACTAAGATATTGACAGTGGTGAAGGAAAAACTTCTAAAGTACTGTGCAACAATATATTCAAGAAGTGATATGAATCAGATGTGGATACTCAAATATTCTGAAGAACTTTTGGACCATTTGAAATCATAAGATTTTACCAAAATCAACAGCTTAAGGACGTACGACTTTTCAGCTTTATACACGACCATTGCCCACGATAAATTAAAGTCCAGGTTTTTGGATATCATTGACAGCTGCTTTTTCAATAAAAATGGAAGTCGTAAATTTACTTACCTGGTTATTGGTCATTTGTAAAATTATTTTGTTAAAACACATTCTGATTGCACACACAAGTACTCTGAAGCTGACATAAAAAAATCCTTGATTTTCTGATTGACAATATCTATGTTTTTTTTGTAGACAAGGTCTTCCAACAATCTATTGGAATTTCCATGAGTCCCAATTGCCCTCCTTTATTACAGATATATTCTTTGTATTCATATGAAGCAGAAATCGTGCAAAATCTTATGTAAGAAAAGAAGAAAACACTAGCTGTGGCTTTCAACTTGACATTTAGATATATCGACGACGTATTGTCAGGTAACAATGGTATTTTCTTCTTACGATATATCCTGGTGAGCTTCAGATAAAATATACCACAGATTCTGACACATCTGTTTCATATTTGGATATTTTACTCGAAAGAGACGTTAACTGATAATCTAACAACCAAGTTATATGATAAACGTGATTTTAACTTTTTTATCGTCAACTTCCCTTACTTATGCTGCAATATACTTTCATCACCTGCATACGGAGTTTATATATCTCATTTGATTCGATACGCAAGAGCATGCTCTATTGATGAACAATTTCTAAAACGAATTGAGTTACTGACAAACAAGTTGATGAAACAAGAATATCAACAGTCATCATTTCGTAAGTTCTGTGGTCGATATGTGCGTAATGACCTTGTCAGCAAATACAATTTTTCACTGAGTTAAATGCTGACTGATCATTTTTATACTAAATGTTAGTCCATTATTTATATACTGAATTGACAACGGATTTTCCGTCATTTCCCGATCATGGCAAGGAGCACATGGCGGGTGTGACCGGTCGGAAGGGGATGCTCACCCCTCCATGGAACCTGATCCCACCTCTGATGTTTTTGAGGTCCGTCTTTGCTCTGCTCCTATTTTGTATTGTTTTATGGATTTTTTATATATTAAGTACTATATGTATCATTGTATTCAGATGAAGTAGTATTTATTTGAAAAAATTACCTTGGGTCTCCATTTCAACATTTTGATAAATGAACAAAGTTTTGTTAATAAATGATAATCATTTTTGTTCACATGTCAACTCTATTTTTACCTGTTTATTCAAAATTAATGTCACAAATGCTGAATCATGAGCATTTGTCTAGAAAGACGGTCATGGTAATAGAAATGTTAATGATAAACGTACCGACTTCACATTCTCTTATGCCAACACCCTTTACTTATGTAGTACCATACCATTATCATTTGCACGTGAAGTCTATGTATCCAAGTTGAGACGCTACTTACGATAGTGCAATAAGTAAGAACATTTTCTGAAATGAGCAAGCGTTTGATGAATCAGTTGAAGAAACAGGGATATCAATGATTTTATTTCAAATCAATCTTTGGTCGAAAAAATTGTCAGAAAAAACAAAATATAATATCATTAAGTGAAATGCTTATTGCCTTCTTTCATTCTTATTGTCAGGCCATTATTTGCACAATTACACATTGCTATTTTAGAGTCCATGTTTGCTCTGCTTGCGATTTTTAATTTTGCATTGAACTTTTAAGCTTAATTTATGTTCTTAATATTTCATCGGCTTAAAAAATACCTGTGTGATTTTTAAGCTAAATTTGTTTATTTTCATAATAATAACATATAACGCTTCGCTTTCGAGTTGAGAACAAATATAGAAGTTAAAAGAGCGACGTCCTGGGTATGAATAATGCCCAGTCTAGAAATAGGTTCATGTGTTTCATTACATTTTCCTGCATCAACGATAAGAATAATTCGGTCATTTATAATTTTCCTGTTCTCGCAACATGCTTTTTACCCAAGTATTGAACTGCTGTGTATGATTGCTACAAGTATTTCTCTGTTATTCATGATTGCAACAAGCATTGTACTGCTGTGTAGGATTGCTACAAGAACTTCAATGCTGCATGCGTTTGGGCACCGAATGTTCATGTATGTAAACAAGTATTCAACCACCGTGCTGGATTGCTACAGGCATTGCACTGCTATA
>NW_026925967.1:0-10409 GCF_032062105.1 Saccostrea cuccullata
AAGGTCTTACGTCTTCTTCAGCGGAAGACCTTCTTGTTATTTTTAGGTTTCTTTTCCACTATTTTTAGTATTTTTATTATTTTTTTTTTTCTTACCGATTTTGTGCACGCGAGTTCTCGGAAACGACTTATCGATTTTCATGAAACTTTCAGGACTGATGGAACATCAATCAAACTTGATACAAAATTTTTTTGTTTTTATGACGTCACTTCCGGTTACGAAATTTCCACGATTTAGTGATTTTCAGAGGGTCACATTGCCCAGCATTTTTCTCAAAAGTGCTTTTAAAAAGAAACGTTAGATTTTCAGCGATGATAGAAACATGTGCTAAATGTGAAAAAACCTTTTTCCTTATTCTCCGGAAGTTCAGCACGTCGGCGCTGGCTATGGCTAAAAAAGTCCTATCGTTGATTTAAAAATTTTTTCCCACACCTTTTCTACAATATCTTTTTACATGTTAATATTTTTTTAAAAAATAAAGAACAAAAGTTTTAAAGAATGTGACGATCTTTCAAATAATATCAACGATACGGGGCTGGCCCCTATAATTAAGGGCCAAGGGGGGGCCAAATTTTTTTCCCTTTTAATATCTCAAAAAGTATTGAGAATTTGTAATACGTCAAAGAAGCAAATTTTTTTAAAAAATGTGGAGCTTTATCTCCGGGGGTTGTCAGATTATGTCCGGCGACGTCATTTACGGTAAACCGGAAGTAGTCAGAAAATGCATATTTTTACCATTTTTGACATGTTTTAGGGTAACACATGTCACTGGAAGCATAAAACTTAATTTTCCGTCAAACCGGTCAAACCAGAAGTAACAAGAAATGGCCTTTTTTTACAATACTTAACAAAAATTTGGGGAAAGGATTTAAACCAACTTTGAACTTCGTTACTATTTTTTTGAAAAATAAAAGCTATTTCCGGTCAAACAGGACGGAAGCCTTTTCGTTGTTTTGCAACGAGCTTTGCTCTAGTTATTATTAATTTTTTTTTTTCTTACCGATTTTGTGCACGCGGGTTCTCATAAACGGTTCGCTCGTTTTTCATGAAACTTTCAGGACTGATAGAACATAAAACAATCTTGATATATAGTTTTTTTTTTGATACTCACTTCCGGTTTTGAGATTTATGCGATTTAGTGATTTTCGGGGGGCCTTTTTTCCGGAAGTTTTCTCAATAACGGCTTCGGATAGAAACTTGAGATTTTCAGCAATGATAGAGTAATATTTTTGTAGATGTGACATACGTATTTCATTTTCACCGGAAGTGCTGTACGCCGACGCTCGCTATGGTCCGAAAAAGGGCATGTCGAGAATTTTAAAATTTTTTCTTCGATATCTTTTCACCTACAAATATTTTGTTAAGACATATAGAACAAAAGAAATGTAGAATTACATGATCTTTCAAATGATATCTCAAAAAATTTAAAAGGGCTGGCCCCTAAAAAGGGGTTTAGAGGGGCCAGAAGTTTTTTTCCCGACATCTCAAAAAGTATTGACAATTTGTTAAGCATCATATAAGGAAAGTTGTTCAGAAAAACAAATAGCAGATGCGGAGATCATTTAAAGTGGTTGAGATGGCGTCACTTCCTGTCAGACCCGGGAAATATTTAAATTGGGTTGGGTTTTGCACACACAACCGTAAATGTCTAACAATCTCGATCTCACCGTCCTCAGAATTAGACAGAAGACTTATTTGTTGCTTTGCAACAAGCTCGTCTAGTAAGAATTGACTTCTTTTACCTTTTTAGCTTTAAATTTTCCCGAAATACCACTATTTATTCTGACTTTTAACCTGTCTGTATGACCTTTGACCTTGACCCAAAGTTCATGTCCATGCTCTAGGAAACAACGCCACATTATTAATTCTTTAACCCACCGCTAATAATTTTTAAAAAAAAGCATCAAAAATGTTCTCCTAAGCTCCTTGTAATGATGCTCAATTAACAAAAAGTGACCTTGACCTTTAACATTTGACCTTGACCTTTAACATTTGACCTTGACCCCTAACCTTAATTTAAAATTCATAACCAAAACCTTAAAAAACAAAACCCGCTTATTCATTATTTGATCCCCGCCCCCCTTAAACCGGGGTAACCTAAATTTCATCTCTTGAACTCATACGCCACCTGGGGTTCCACATAAAACTGCGGACACATGTAGAAGAGACCTCAAAGAAATTGTATTTAAAGTTTTACAGTGATCCTGCACATTATATAGAAGTTATGAATTTTCTCGGCAATTAAAAAAAACTTCAAACCTGGAACGACGTATCAGCAACGTAGAATACTTTTTTAAAACTCACGCCAAATTTCCAAATTAAATTGCAATTTCAGGAACATTTTTTTGCAGACGATTTTTCAAAATGCTTTTGATGGATTGACTTGAAATTTTTTGGAATGAATGTATCATGAACTAATCCTTATTCTTATTTTTTAATTTGTGAAAAATCACTTCCGGTCGGAAGTTTGCCCCTTTAAATTTAATTTTTAGGCCCTTTTGTCTGCGCAAAAACTCAAAAAAGACAAAAGCTAGAATGCTGTCGTTTTCAAGACTAAATGACGACATGTTGTAGTTTTGCACCTATACTTTCAAATCTTCCTGAAATGCCTTGTATGGAAGCTCGGTAGGGGTCAAAAATAAGGACAAAATAATATATGATTTTTTGAGACATTTTGCATCATATCTTTTGAGGTATAAATATTTTGTTAAAAGATTCTGTGCAGTATTTGTGCAAAATGATAAGATCTTTAATATAACATCAAGAAAAAAGTGCTGACTCATCACATTAGGGTAAAGAAGGGGCCAGACGTCTTTAATCGATAACTCTTTAACAGTCAATATTTTGTGATGCATTTCTGAAGCAAAGATGTTTATCTCAACAATCTACAACTATATATAATGATTTTAATGTTGTATGGTATATAATTAGGGGCCATAAGGGGCCAGAACGTTAAATCTTTGATGCTTTATATCTCAAAAGTGGGAAATATTTTGATGAGTAATATTGAACAAAAAATGTTTAAAATAATGTTCTGAACATTATACACTCTTTGATTTTTCGCTAATTTTCCCCATCAAGGAGTTGAAGGGTTGGCCCCTAAATATTTCTTTTGCAAATAACTCGAAAATGAAAAAGAATCTTTGAATAGTTGTTGAACAAAAATTGTTCAAAATCTTAAGGGCTTAAAAGTGAAATCCAGAAAAAAGGGCTGGGCACTCAAATCAAGGGCTGAGAGGGGCCAAAAGTCTTCAGTCAATAATTCTTGAACAGTTAATATTTTGTTATACATTATAGAAGCAAAAATATTTATCTCAACAATCTACAACTATATATTATGATTTTAATGTCGTATGGTACATAATTAGTTGCAATAAGGGGTCCAAATGCTAAATATTTGACGCTTTATACCTCAAAAGTGGTAAATATTTTGATTAGTAATATTGAACCAAAAATCTGTAAAATAATGTTCTAAACAAATTGCAACCTTTCATTTTTCGATAAACATCCACATTAAGGAGTTGAAGGGTTGGCCCCTAAATATTTCGTATGCAAATAACTGGAAAACTTAAAAAAAATCTCTGAATAGTTGCTGAACAAATGTGATCAAAATCCTAAGAGCTTTAAGATGATATGAAGAAAAAAGGACTGATCCCTAACATTAGGGGCCGTGAGGTGCCAAAAATCGAATTTATAGGTCTTTAGTGTTTAATATCCTTTGACAGATTATGGAGGCAAAAATGTTCAGAATCGTTCTACTTAGCAGTTTTAATCATTATTTTTGAATGAAAATCTCAATTAAAATCTTATCTCATCTCAACAAGAATCGGACGGAAGACCCACTCGTTGCTGGCAACGAGATCGTATCTAGTTATTATTAGGGTCTTCCGTCTTCAGCGGAAGACCCTTCTATTATTCTTATGTTTCTTTTTCAATTTTCTTATTATTCTTTTTTTCTGCACAAATTTTGTGCAGACGATTTCTCAGAGATCTTTGTATCGATTTGCTTCAAATTTTCAGGGTTGGTGCAGAATTATCTGAAGTTAATTCCGGCTCAATGATTTTCCTAAAATCATTTCCGGTCTAAAGTTACCGCCCTTTTATTAAAATTCAGAGGACCTCCTTGTCTGTGATAGAACTCAATAACGGCTTAAGCTAGAGCGTTGAAATTTTCACTGGTAATAGAGGACATGTTGCCATGTTGCACCTAGGTCAGGATATTTTCCGGAAGTGCCTAGTATGGAAGCGCGGTGGGGGTCAAAATTTAGGACACGAATCATGAATGATTTTTTAAGACATTTTGCATCATATCTTTTAAAGTATAATTATTTTGTTAAAGCATACTGAAGAAAATTTGCGCAGAATGAAAAGATCTTTAATATGATATAATATAATATCAAGAAAAAAGTGCTGACTCATCACATTAGGGGCGAAAAGGGGCTAAAAGTCTTTAACAATCAATATTTTGTTATACATTACTGTAGCAGAAATGTTTATCTCAACAACCTACAACTGCATATAATGATTTTAATGTCGTATATTACATAATTAGGGGCAACAAGGGGCCAGAATGCTGAATCTTTGACGCTTTATATCTTGAAATATTTTGATAAGTAATATTGAACAAAAGATGTTCAAAATCATGTTCTGAACAATATGCAACCTTTCATTTTTCGCTAAACGTCCCCATTAGGGAGTTGAAGGGTTGGCCCCTAAATATTTCTTTTGCAAGTAACTCGAAAACGAAAAAGAATCTCTGAATAATTGTTGAACAAAAAGTGTTCAAAATCCTACGAGCTTTAAGATGAAATCCAGAAAAAGGGGCTGGGAACTCAAATTAAGGGCCAAGAGGGACCAAAAGTCTTTATTGGATAACTCTTTATCAGTTAATATTTTGCAATACATTCCTGAAGCAAAAATGTTTATCTCAACAATTTACAGCAATATATTATGATTTTAATGCCATATGTTACATAATAAGGGGCCATACGGGGCCAAAAGGCTAAATCTTTGACGCTTTATATCTTAAAAGTGGGGAATATTTTGATAAGAAATATTGAACAAAAGATGTTCAAAATCATGTTCTGAACAATATGCAACCTTTCATTTTCTCTAAACGTCCCAATTAGGGAGTTGAAGGGTTTTTCCCCTAAATATTTCTTATGCAATTAATTCGAAAACGAAAAAGAATCTCTGAATAGTTGTACAAAAAGTGATCAAAATCCTGAGTGCTTTAAGATGATATGAAGAAATAAGGGCTGATCCCAAATATTAGGGGCTGTGAGGGGCCAAAAGTTGATATTTAAAGTCTTTAATGTTCAATGTCTTTTTACAGATTATGGAAAATCATAATTTTAGAATGAAAATCTCAGTCCAAATCTTATCTCCTCTCATCAAGAATCGGACGGAAGACCCACTCGTTGCTCGCAACGAGATCGTATCTAGTTATTTTTATTCTTTTTCTTCTTACAAAATTTGTGCAGAAGATTTCTGGAGATGCCTTTTTTATTTCGATTTGCTTCAAATTTTCACGGTCGATGTGGTGTCATCTGAAGTTAACTCCGGCAAGTCATTATTTTGAAATTCACTTTCGGTCGGAAGTTATCACCCTTGATCGAAATTTAGAGCGCCCTACCTTGTCTGTGATGGAACTCAAAAATGGTTCAAGCTAGAAAGCTGAAATTTTTAGTGATGATGAGGACATGTTACCATATTGCACCTGGGTCAGGATATTTTCCGGAAGTGCCTAGTATGGAAGCTCGTCAGGGGTCAAAATTTAGGACATGTTTTATGAGTAATTTTTTGAGACATTTTACATCATATCTTTTAAAATATAATTATTTTGTTAAAACATTCTGAACAATATTTGTGCAAAATATAAAGATCTTTAATGCGATATCCAAAAAAGTGCTGACTCATCAAATTAAGGGCTGAAAGGGGCCAACAGTTATTATTCAATAACTCTTTATCAGTCTATATTTTGTTATACATTACTGCAGCAAAAATGTTAATCTCAACAATGTACAACTATATATTATGATTTTTATGTCGTATGGTTCATAATTAGGGGCCACAAGGGGCCTGAATGCTAAATCTTTGACGCTTTTTATCTCGAAAGTAAGAAAAATTTTGTTAAGTAATATTGAACAAGAGATGTTCAAAATCATGTCTGAACAATATGCAACCTTTCATTTTTCGCTTAACGTCCCCGTTCGGGAGTTGAAGGGTTGGCCCCTAATATTTCTTTTGCAAATAACTCGAAAACGAAAAAGAATCTCTGAATAGTTGTTGAATAAAATGTGTTCAAAAACCTAAGAGCTTTAAGATAAAATCAAGAAAAAGGGGCTGGGCACTCAAATTCAGGGCCAGGGGCCAAAAGTCTTCAAATCTGTAACTCTTTATCTGTCTATATTTTGTAATACATTACTGAAGCAAAGATGTTTATCACAACCATTTACAACTATATATTATGATTTTTTATGTCGTATGTTACATATTTAGGGGCCACAAGGGGCCAAAATGCTAAATCTTTGACGTTTTATATCTCGAAAGTGAGAAATATTTTGAACAAAAGATGTTTAAAATAATGTTCTGAACAATATGCAACCTTTCATTTTTCGCTAAATGTTACGATTAAAGTTGGTCCCTAAAAATTTCTTTTGCAAATAACTCGAAAACGAAAATGAATCTCTGAATAGTTGTTGAACAAAAAATGTTCAAAATCCTAAATGCTTTCAGGTAAAATTCTGAAAAAGGGGCTGGGCACTCATATTAGGGGCTTAGAGGGGCCAAAACTCTTTCATCGATAACTCTATAGCAGTGAATATTTTGTTATACATTACTGAAGCAAAAATGTTTATCTCAAGAATGTACAACTCTATATTATGATTTTCATGTCGTATGGTACATAATTAGGGACCACAAGGGGCCAAAAATGCTCAATCTTTGACGCTTTATTATATCAGAAAAAAGAGAAATAATTTGATAAGTAATATTGGACAAAAGAGTGTTTAAAATAATGTTCTAAACAATATGCAACCTTTCATTTTTCGCTAAATGTCCCCATTAAGGAGTTGAAAGGTTGGCCCCTAAATATTTCTTTTGCAAATAACTCGAAAACGAAGAGATTCTCTGAATAAATTGTTGAACGGAAGATAAAAACCTAAGAGGATTGAGATAAAATGCAGAAAAGGGACTGGTTAACTCAAACTGGCCGAGAGGGGCCAAAAGTCTTCAATCGATAACTCTTAATCAGTTAATATTTTGTAATACATCTGGAACGAAAATGTTTATCTCAACAATCTACATCTATATATTATGATTTAATGTCGTATGGTACATAATAAGGGGCACGAAGGGGCCAGAATGCTAAATCTTTGACGCTTTATATCTCAAAAGTTGGAAATATTTTGATTAGTAATATTGAACAAAAGATATTCAAAACTAGTGCTAATTGTAACGGGAACCGTTACAGATGTTCCCCAAACGCTCCCTAACTCCCTTTTTGTGCCATATTCTCTGTAAGCTTCATTAAATAAGACAAATTCTGTGCATTTTTGTTTTTAACACGTTTTTCCGGAAGGATACCAATTATATTCAAATTTTAGCATTGCACCTGTGCGCATGTGAATGCATGTGCATTATGACCATATCATCTTGTCTACACTATCTATATATTTTAATTTACTATATATTAAAGCATTCAGTCCAAAAGTATTAAAAATCACTCATTCAAGTGTATTTTTTTTTAATTCCAAATGCACGCACGTACGTGCACGATGACCATACCTTTTTTAGGAGGCCCTTATATCTATCTATGTTCTAAATCCCATCCTGTTTGGTTGAAAAACAAGGGAGCAATAGCCATTTCAAGTTTCAGCCAATCAGATTGCAGCACACGTGCAATCGCGTAATTTCATAATTTTTTTTCTATATGGTATTGTAGGATATCCTAATGAATGACTATATTTAAAATTTCAAAACATTTCGTCAAAAAACAAAGGAGCTATAACCATTTAAAGTTTCAGCCAATCAGATTGCAGCACACGTGCATGCACGTGATTTCATGATTTTATTTCTATATCATATTGTAGGATATCCTAATGCATGACTATGTTTTAAATTTCAAAGCATTTCGTCAAAAGACACAGGAGATATAGCCATTTAAAGTTTCAGCCAATCCGAATGCAGCACACGTGCATGCTCGTGATTTCTTGAAATTTTTGTATATCATATTGCAGGACATCCTAATGTATGACTATGTTTTAAATTTCAAAGCATCTCGTCAAAAAACAAATGAGATATAGTCATTTAAAGTTTCAGCCAATCAGATTGCAGCACACGTGCATGCGCGTGATTTTTAAAATTTTTTGTGTATCTGTGGGTATCCTAAATTATGACCATGTTTTAAATTTCAAAGCATTTCGTCAAAAAACAAATGAGATTGTCATTTAAAGTTTAGCCAATCAGATTGCGCCACGTCATGCGCGTGATTTCATGATTTTATTTCTATATCATATTGTAGGATATCCTAATGCATGACTATGTTTTAAATTTCAAAGCATTTCGTCAAAAGGGAAATAGCCATTTAAAGTTTAGCCAATCCAATGCAGCATGCGCCATGCGCATGCTTTCAGAAAATTTCTTATATATCATGCTGTAGAACTTCATAATGTAGAACTATTTTCAAAATTTAAAGGATAATGACCAGAAACAAGAGATTTGAATTTCATTTCGCCAATCGAGCGAAGCGCACGTGCATGCGCGTAAGATTTGCTATTTTGACCATGCCACCTTTTATCTATAATGTATCCTTAATCGGTTTCAAAAAATTTTATCAAAAAATAGAAAAGTTACGCAATATATTTACTTTTCACGTGTTGCACGTGCACGCTCTTGCAAGCACGTGCGCGCAAAATGACCTTGATTCCGCAAATCTACATAACATGTCTACTAACCCTAAAAAGGTTTTACCTTCTTCGGGTGAACAGTTTACAAGATCACTCGCGGACAAAAAAGTCCCCAGGAAGAAGAAGAAAAATAATAATAATAAAAAACAGAGTAAAAACAATATGTTCCCCAACTTCGTTTGGGGAACTATAATTTTGAACAATATGCAACCTTTCATTTTTCGCTGAACGTCCCCATTAGGGAGTTGAAGGGTTACCCCCAAAAATTTTTTTTGCAAATAACTCAAAAACGAAAACGAACCTCTGAATAGTTGTTGAACAAAAAGTGTTAAAATCCTAAAAGCTTTAAATATTGAAGATAAAAGGGCTGATCCTAATATTAGGGGGTGTGAGGGGGCCCAAAAGCGAAATTTAAAGTCTTTAATGTTAATGTCTTTTTACAGATTATGGGGAAAAAATCGTTCTTCTTTACAATCTTTATCATAATTTTAGAATGAAAATTTCCATCAAAATCTTATCTCATCTCATCAAGAATCGGACGGAAGCCCACTCGTTGCTCCAAGAGATCGTATCTGTTATTATTTTTTTTTTTATTTCTAATTTTGTGCACGCGATTTCTTGAAGACTACTGGAGGAAATTATTGAAATTTTCAAAAAGATGTGTTGTTATATGAATTTTTATATCGGAGAGATTTTTTAAATTTTCTTTCGGTGCCCAAATTAGGGACATTTCCTGATTTTGAAATACATTTTGTCCACGGATAAACCCAAAAACGGTAAAAGATATCAACTTGAAACTTTTAGGATATAGATAGTGATATATACTTCCCGGCGCAATCTTTGTTCTCTCGGTTTTCCTTCGTTTGGAGAAGCAAATTAAAAAATGTATTTTCTAACTTTTTTGTTTTTCAAAATTTTTTATTTATTTTTTTGGGAAAGGTAAAAGAGACCCTTCATTGATGATTTATGTAAGTTGTTTGAAAATTGGTCAGTCTGAACTCTAGATATTGACATTTGAAAATCTAAGCGGGACCAAGATGGCGGCTGTCTTGTTGCGATTTTGCAAGTCGGGGTTTATGGAGGCAGCTGACGTTTCTTGAATGATTCTAACATAAGGATAAATGAGATGTAAAAGACTACTTGGGTTTTTACGTAGTAGTTTCGTTGCAATTTTTAAAAATAAAACTTAATTCCCGCTTTACTGCTTTAGTGTTACTTGGCTAGATACGATATGCAATGTGTACAATGTGTTAAATATTCTTTCTAAACCTCGAAATAAAATATAGGCATAAGAATGTTCTATTTTTTTTATTTCTCGAAGCAAAAACCCTAAAGTATTTAATGAACCTCCAAAGAAAAGGCGCGAATATTAACTCGTGGCGTTTGTTGCAAAATTTAAAAGTGACCCGCCTTTCTAATTCTAAAACATAAGTACTATGGTGAAGTTTAACAAGTAAATTTAGAACAGAGTTCCAAATGCGTAAAGGATAGTTTGATGGA
>NW_026925968.1:0-105780 GCF_032062105.1 Saccostrea cuccullata
GTATCTTTGAATTTATTATCTATTTTACGTTTGCAAAAAATTAAACTTAGAATTGACTTATCACCCAAAATAAGGCTATGTTTTTTTTTTTAAATAAAAAAAATCAATGTACATTTCTGATATTAAACATTTATATGTAATTTTAATGCCCAATTCAGATTTAATGATAAATTTACATATCATTTAAAATTGAACAGTTTGTCCTCCATCGTCATGATCATTGCGAAGCTGAACATGGAATTACGGATCTCGTCATCATAGGAAAATGTAGAAAATGAGACCTCCATTAAAATTGGTTATTCTACAATTCATATGAATTGATTAATGTTTTTATTCCGAATCGGCAATATTTCAGTCACAATTCATATTAAATTTAAACGTTTAAAAATATGAAGTTTCCAGCAACCTAAATAACCATTCCTGCATAAGTACTGATTAACAGTTACACTATATCGTTGAAGGGATCAGCAAGCTCTAAAGGCGAAATTAAAACAAGTGATATTTCTTGAATTCCAAAGATAGTCATTAGACCGTTGATAGTATACACATTTAAGAATCTCTTAATAACCTATCTTATCTGGGTCACTTGTGGGTTTTCTAAAACAAGTGTACAAAATGCAAATGTGTGAATGGACAGAAAATTATTTAGAATAAAAAAGACTGCGAGTGTTTTCATTCTACACATTGACAAGTACTCTATACCAACTTTTAATCACATCATCTTTTATTTGCGATTCTGCAGTTTGGATTACAAAGAAACAAAGATACTTTACAGGTTCCAGTAAATGTTCAACCATTGCAAGTCTATTGCAAGATATTGATAGTAATGAAGGAAAATCCTCAAAAGTTTTGTGCAACAGTTTATTCAAGAAGTGGTGTGAATCAGATGTAAATACTCAGAAATTCCAAAGAACTTTTGGAAAAAATTGAAATCACAAGATTTTACCAAAATAAAAAGCGGAAAAGACTTACGACTTTTCAACTTTATAAACAACCATTCCCCAACATAAATTAAAGTCCAGGCTGTTTTTATATCATTAACGACTGTTTTTTTTTTTCAACATAAAAATGAAATTCGTATTTTAATTGTAATATACATTTTGTATGCAGGTGATGTTGCTGCATAAAAAGGAAAGGTTATCACGTTTATTATAGATCTTGGTTGTTAAATTACCTTTAAGCGGTTTCGTTTAAAGTCATCATTTATTTTAAATTTTATGGTCGATACGATGACCTTTAAGCTTGTTAGCAAATACAGTTTATCGTTGAGACAAACCCTGTTTGCATACTAATTGTTAGTCCATTATTTATACACTGAATTGACAACGGATGTTCCGTTATTTCCCGATCATGACAAGGAGTACACGGTGGATTTGACCGGTCAGCATGGGATGCCCACTCCTCCATGACACCTAACCCCATCTCTGATGTTTCGGAGGTCCGTGTTTGCCCTGCTCCTATTTTGTATTGCTTTATGGACTTTGATACTGAATACTCTTCGTTATCTCCATATCCATCCAAGTATCAAACAAATGTGTCAGACTCTGTGATATCTTTTATTTCAAAAATTTACCAGGATGTATCGTTTCGACATAAGAATGGAAATTGAAATAACTGTTGTAAATTGATGAAACATCTTCTATGAATGAAAGTCAAGTTAAAGGCCACGGCAATAGTTGTTATCAAGACCGATAATCACGACTTAAACCATTGTATTCCCCCCTCCTTAGAATATTTCGACCTGGAAGACACAACTTTTCCTGGTGGTCATCAGCACCAAATCTGTAACAGGAAAGGAAGAAATGTATGACTGGACAGGGACCCTTGCATCCCTAGTCAGATGCTCCAACAACTGCGCTATCCAAACCAATATATCGGCCCCGAAACATTCACATTTCTCCCTCCTTAAATTGTCTTCGCCCTCGAGGACACAACCCAATGTCTTATTGGCCCATGGCAGGGCTTTCACCTGCACGTCCAGTGGTGGTCAACAAACGAAAGGACATCAGCTTTTCCCTTATCTATATAGTGATATAATATATGCTGATAATGCAACTTATTTGCTGTTCAAGATCTTATATAGTTTACCGAGACAGCTAGGCTACTTGCACATACATTGATGACAAAGCGATTTCAACAACCTTACATTAAAGCAGCATTTCGTAAAAGCTATGGTCATTTTGACGACCTGTCATTGGGTCCGATGTTGGCTGAATTGTTTCTTTCTAATTGCTAGGCCTTTGATTTAATATTAAATTGTACTACGGAATGTCTATTTAACCGATATATAGACAGGTGTAACCGGTCAATAGGGAATGCTTCCTCCTCTTAAGCACCTGATCTCACTTATTGAATTTTTTGAGGTTTGTGTTTATGTCCAGTTCATTCCTATTTAAGATCTATCACTGTTGCTTATCTTCATCCCCCCCCCATTTGTTTTAGAATTTAAACGTATAGTGATGGGAAAAAATCGGTCAGCGCTAAAAAATCTTAAGGGGGCTCTCTACACCTATAAAGTATAACTGATTTTTGTTGCATGCATTTGTTTCTAATAATAGGCCCCATATTCGATAAAATAAGGTTCCAAAGTATTTCAATTTATTTTTTAGAAATATTTGAAATATTCTATTTATTTTGTTAAAACCCCTCCTATCTAAATTTTTTAAAGCCCAGTGCTTTAAACTTCTCTTCAAAGTTTAATGTTATAAAATATTGAAATAATAACCAACAAAGTTAAAAATAAAATCAACATAATTTTTATTCAAATTTTCAAAAATAGACAAAAGAAAATTCTTGAGAATAGCTGGTTGGATCCTCTTCAATATCTGAAAAGATATATAATATCAAAGGGTAAAAACAATGAAAAAAAGAAATTGAAAAAAATTGAAAAACTGTCAAAAATTTATAAACATCACAAAAATTCAGGTGTGAGAGATTCGCTTTAAGGGTGGACTCAAATCATTTGGTACTGTTTTTTTTTAATATAAACTTCGAATAATCTCTACTTGCACAAGTATTAAACAAATTTCACGCAAGGACATTGAAAGAAGTTCGTATTGTACATGTATTGTTTTTCAATGAGTTTAAGCGAAAATCATCGCGTTTCCAGTCAATGACAGACATGTATTTAGTGAATTCATGGTATTGAGAAAAGTAGATTTACTTACCGTTTTTATCCAACTTGCATGTGTTATCCAGTGCTATATATAACAAAACAAGTTAAGATGGTAAATGGCCAAAAGCGGTAAAAGAAATTCCTATAACCAAATGCACACTTCGTCTAAAACCTGCACGTTTCCCATACTTGTAAACAGCTGACAATCAATGGTGGTCAAACGTTTGGGTCATGCGAAATTTCACCGGGTATAACCATTCATTCAGTTGTATACAAATCGAGAACAGAGTATCCTCTGGTCGATGGGAAGATAATACATATGTCTTATATCTGATCAAATTTGCATTTGGGGGTGGGGGTGGGGGTATATTTTGCTGGAAAGCATATGTGCTTATTGAAGAAATAAATTTCTGAGTGTATGGCGTTTTGACACGTAATGATGGACAAGCCATGTTTTATATCATTTTTTTTTCTCATCTATAAATCTTATTCTAATAAGTTTGTAAATGTATTATTTTATAAATAAATAAGTAGAAATTGAATAAATTGACAAACAATTCATTTTAAAGAAAGGATACGTACTCGTATTGGGCAATACATTGTATTTATTGATGTGATATAATGTACATTCCATCCACAATATCGCATGTTGTGTTATACTCAGTGATTTATCGGTGTTAAGTGAATTTGAATCTGATCATTTGGGATCAAAATGGCGTTTTTACGGAAGTACGCCATGTTGTGACGTTGTAGAGAGCCCCCTTAAGTGTCTATGATTTCAATAGGCATATATACCATGGTATAAAAGTCTTGTTGCCTTCTTTTCTTTTCCTCACAGTGCTCCTGCGTTGCAAAGTGGTTAGTGCGTTTGATCTAGGGTTGTGAAGTAAGGAGTTAATATTTATGTCCCGGGTTTGAATTGGTGACCTGTCCACTAATGAGTCTATTCAACCCGAGGTAACTTCTCACAGAAGGCAAAAGCTTGTTCTCTGTTCAAATACCGTTAATCTCTAGTACAGGTCTTAGTCGGCAACTGGTTGAGTCTCAAAATGAGTTAAAAATTATCTAAGGGACTTCAACTACAACAAAATAGAAACAAATAAACTAATCACTGTGATGTTAAAATGAATTTTAGATTTTTAAACTTATTTTAAAAGTTTATGCATTATACGTCTTTCTAACTGACTTTAAGGAAGTAATGAATACCACTGTCGGGAGTGGTTAACAAAATATGTATAGCCTTCGGGGCAATTTATCCATTACAAGCATAAAGTGGTTTGTAATGTGCATCTTTATTGAATTTTACATAAGTATATGTTTCACCATGGAATGGCACATAAAAGTTTTTTTTTTTTTCTGATTTGGCTTTAATTGTGCACATTGTAGAAACTTTTGAGGGTTTAAATATCTTTTTTTGTTAATTGAATATCTTCGTTCAAATGTCAGTATCTACATTGTGCAGAGTAATGCCCTGTCACACAGAATCGATTATATCTACATGTATACCACAAATAGAGAGCAGATCAAGATAAACAATTTTTAAGGATACTTGATAAGAAGTGACAATAAAAGAAAGATAAATCTGATTTCTGACCAATAGTTTGATATTGCAGCAAAAGGTACTGGTATGAAAATTACGTTTTTCATGATTATGAAAATTTGAAAAAAAAATGTAATTGAATTGAGGAAATAAAAGTTGAAACGAAAAGTAAACAAGCTCAAGACTCTATTGAAACAAAAAGAATTAAGACAGAGCAAATCCAAGCTCTTAAAACAACAGAAGTGGAATCTGATACCATTGACAATGCATTCTCTGTCGACAGGTCACGAAACCTGTATGCTTTTTGTCATGTTCGGACAAACGGAAATTCAATAGCTAGCGCAGTGTGAGATAATACGGTGGCTGTTCAATAAATAATGTCCTCGGTGCTCAGAAAGAAGCAAAAGACGCTTTTTAATGATTTATTCTTCATGATTTTACCAATTAATCTCTTTTAAGTAAAGTACATGTCCGTAACATTTTTAATCCAATTTCTGATAGTTTGTAAAACTCATTTTTGGGTATGACCCTTAGTATACTGGAAAATGGCAGATCCAATGATTTCCCGGACTTGTTTCTTCCTTCTGAAAGGAGTTTTTTTCCAAGTTTGGAAATAGAAACAAGTCAAAAGGTCAAAGATCTGGCGAATATTGTCAATGTGAAAAAACATTAACTTTCTGTTATCCCGGAAACCCCTTAACTCTTCAGGGCATGCGGGTTTGGACGCTGTCTTGAAGAAATTCAATGTAGTGGATTCCTGATTCTGGGTCCTTCCTCTAATAAACCTTTTGATTTTTTGTCCAAAAAAAAATGCTTTCTAGACTCCTCCAGAAATTAAACTGTCTCTCCCAATACGATTTTGAACAACAATACCACTAATGTTTAAGAAAATTACATATAAATCTGTCTTTGTGCTCTTGCATACCTGTGCACTTGTCAGACATTCGCCGTTTTTATCAAGTACATCTTATGGTAAATTTTGTTTTTAGGGTTTTAAGCAATAGATTCATGTTCCAATATCTGTTTGAAAATAAAACAAACGTGGATAGCTACAATTACTGATATTTTAAAACAATTGTGAAGAATTTCGTACACACTGTCATTTTCACTCATTTTTCAAAATATAGGGTGACCATTGAGTACCAAGCTTTTTTACCGTCGAACGTTTCTTAAATACAGTGTAAACTACCCCCGATATGATGTCTATCAAACTTGCTATGTGTCTTAAAGTCAATCATACATCATCAAATACTAGTATTATTTGTTGAAATTTGGCGAACAGTACATAAGTTGTTATAATTTTTGTTGGCAAGGAGGGTACCCATTTTTGATGCCCATTACATAATTTTTTATTATTGAAATCCACCTGTTCTTTTGTCTATAAAACAAGCATTGGTTGCTGTAAATGTCACATATTTCAGTAAATATTTCTTTGGGATTTTTAACAAATTTTATGGCAGCTTAAATGAAGCTTTTATTTTCACTCTAGTTTACTAATTCTTTACCATTCATTTATAATGCAGTGTCTCGAAAAGCCCTTGTTTCCCAGCTTCTCACGATGAAACTATGTGATGAAAAGTGGTCACATAAACTGTTATAAATTCATGAAGGATTTAATAATGAGAGAAAGTCAAGTTTAATGTCATATGATATCTGTAATATATGTCATATAGTTCAGGACATTATTTATTGAACAGCCCTCGTATACTAAAATTAGTATGAAAAAGGAAGCCAAAAAAAGTATTTTTATAGGTTAATCTAACTATAAGACTGTTAAAATTTTAGCTACATTGTATAGCCATTTACTTTACTTAGTTTGAGTACTAACATAATACTAAAACGTAAACAAATCTATTTACAGTGAAACGTGAAGACAGTTAATTCAATTCCGAAAGTCCCATGTAACAATACAAACTTGAAGCAATGCAAACGCGTAACTTAAAAGTTGTCCACGTTGAAAGACTAGTCCTTAGAAAAAAATCCGTAAAACCGAGCTCAAGTGTCGAAGTTGTCGTGGCACATAAAGATCCTTAACTGTTCAATGGCCCTGAGTACCGAAAAAAGTCATAAATGTAAAGCCCTCTCCAGACAAATAGTGGTATCTCCATTTGAGTGACAAATACTCGACAGGGACCTCAAATAAAAAGAAAGCAAGGCAACAAACTCCATGGTATCGACCACAGACTTTACTTTGCGTATGTTTCAACCTATGTTAATAAAATAATAAAGTTTCATCTCCATCTCTTTGACCCTAGCCTCAACTGACATAATGAAGCAGATTAAGGAATGAGATATTCGGAACAGCATTGACTGCAGCTACATGTATACATTACTTGAAACATACCCAAATTGGTGAGAAATGTCTCAGATAAAACCTAGAATCGTTTTTCCTCATTAAGTCTTAATGTGACAAAAGTGTTTGGAAGTTGCTTCTAGCTGGCAGAAATCAAAGCGCAACTGAAATTTTCGACTCGACTCGTTTTGTAGATTTTCTATCTAAATAGCTGTGTGAAAGCTATTTTACTTTGAGACGAAATGTCAACACAACTGGTAAAATAAATCCAAAAGTGAACTGTCCCTTCCAAAAATACTAAAGATAACAATATGAACGTTGATTTACTTTAGTGAACACTTTGAAACTTTGATTTACAGTAACTAAGAAGACTTTGATTTACCATGGTGATCCCTCTAGAAACTTCGATTTACCACTGTAAAATCTTTGATTGAGTATAGTGATAACTATGAAAACTTTAATTTACCATAGTGATTTCTGTGACGATTAAACATGTTAAAATTAATGATTTGATATGGTGATAACTATTTAAGCAATGAAGGATATGGAGATAATGAACAGTATTCAATTTCAAAGCCCGCAAAACAATAAAAATAGGAGCAGAGCAAACACGGACCTCCGAAGCATTAGAGGTGGGATCAGGTGCCATGGAGGAGTGAGCATCCCCTGCTAACCGATCACACCCGCAAACAAATTGAGTAACGCGCGTTATGAAAATTCGTTTGCACACACCGTTGCAGTTATGAGACTATATCTTTCAAAAAATAATGATTCATTGCTATGTTTACTTTTTTTTTAATTTTCAACCTTAACTGCAAATGTGATTTCTATTTAAAAACCCTCGTATTATCCTCCGTGTACGCTACAGTTAATGGATAACCAACGTAACAGTTTCTAGTCAATATGAGGGTGATTTTTTTGGTTTTCGCTGGTGACGTTGCACTTCCTTTGCGTTCAGCGAATATGACCTCAAACTGAAATACTTTAAACTCTGGGCACCCTGTTTGTATTAAGTTGTTTTGAATTCAAAAGATTTGTATTCACTGTATATGCAAAAACATATGTAATGTAAATGTGACACTGCATCGACCACTTTGTAAACTTTAGTTTACTATAGTGATAATTTTGACACTTTGATTTCCTAAAGTAAACTATAGTTAACTATGTAAACTAAAGTTAACTGTAGTATTTTGTAACGGGTACAACTAAACAAGAAATATGATAACACAGATAAACAAAAGTGTTCAATAATTAATTTAAAACTAGTTCGAAAATTTTATTTCGTGTTTAAGATTTTTTTCAGATCCCAACACTGTTTGCTATATCTTCTCGTCAAGATTAACAAACATATACCTAGAGAATTCAAAGTGTCAAGACTAGACCCCTGTTTGTTTCAACACGTTTTACAACCATTCCAAATAATAATTTGCAGTCAAGGATATCTGACCTTATAAAGAGTTGCTTGCCAATATGCTCCCATTGTCATTGGTCTTTTGCAAATTCATTTTGTTAAAAATATCAACGTCCCTTACTAATGCATCAATATACCTTCATCACCTGCATACAGAATATATATATCTCTGCTGATTCGATACGCAAGATTATGTTCTACGTTTGAACGATTTCTAAAACGAGGTAAATTATTACAAGGGAGTTGATGAAACAAGAGTATCAACAATCTCCTTTAAAGTCATCATTTCGTACGTTCTATGGTCGATACATTGACCTTGTCAGCAAATACAATTTATCATTGAGTCAAATGCTGACTGACGCTTTTCATGCGAATAGTTAGCACCCATTCTCAATATAAGGGCTCAAATAATGTCGCCTCATTTTCATTTAGAAGAAATACTACTGATGCAATTTTTAAATCAACATTATAAATGATCATATAACGATTAATAAGAATTCATATAATTATCGATCTGAAAGGGTATTTAAGGAGTTCCAAATTCAAATATAGTAGCCTATTTGAAATGTACGTTACTGTCGCCGAGGCAAATATTATGCTGAATCCCCTCTGTTTAATATATAGTTTTGATTCTCAAGTAAAAATTTTCTGATAAGTTAAACCTTGTATCATATATATTTCTTTTCATAACAATAAATACATTTTCTTTGTGATAATAAATTATTTTTAATGTGCAATGTCCCTGTCGCATAATTCTATTTCAACCACATTACAAGCAAACACAAAGATTATACACCTGATAGTTTTGTTCTCCTTTATTTATTGATGGGCTAAATTTGAAATTTCAAAGGATTAATTACTCCTACTTAGATACTGTAACATGAAATTGAACAATTTGAGCAACTTTTATAAATATGTTTATGTAATGAAAGACATTTTCAATCGTAGAGATAAGAAAAAAATGTACGTTACCAATATTCTTCCATTAAGAATATATTATATTAAGTAGAAAATATGAGACGACTCTGAATAAGCAACCTCTTGTATCCTGTAAACTGGCAAAGACGTTTTGCTTAACACAATTAAAAATTATTTTTTACATGAAAAGTGATCATTTGAAATGTACGTTACTGAAATGTACGTTACCATGAAATTCGAATTAAGTGAATCTTGCACGAATTTTCATGTATTCGCATACTTTCACACATTCGAATGTGTACACAAAGGAAAGTTTCAAAGGTTGGAGGTCGGCTAAATCCCCAAATTAATGAAAAGAAAGTTTCTGCTGAGGAAAAAAAATATATTAAGGTCAATTATATGTAATATAATTTTGATACCAGGTATATATTTCTGAATACGAAACCTGTATGATGCATTTCTTATGATATGCAAGTTCAAATAGTATCAATATATTGCGTGTCTAACGTACGCTTGTGGAAGAGAATTGATTTTTATATTTGAAATGTACGTTACGTATGGTAACGTACATTTTGCGGATTTCTAACTGACATTTTTTTTAATATAGTCAATGAATTGCGTTTACACGAGCGAAACAAAATTATCATTCAATCCATTTGACAACTGACCACATAAATCCATCTAAATGCACCCCCTTTCCTCGTAAATGTGGTAGACTGTTACCCCATGCTAGAAAATTTATTTCTAAGTGTCTTAAATTCATCTTTGGCAACCTTTTTGCAGTTTATTTACTTTTAATATGCGACTTTTCGTCAATATTAATTTCATTGTTGTTGATAACTTAAAACAAGGTATGCATAGGCTAATAATTGGTAGAAAAAACACAAAACAAAAGAAAAAGAAACAAAACAAATAAACCCAGAACACAAGACGGTCACGTACATTTCAAATACTGAAAGGCACACAATACTCAGTTTTGTTTGAATCATTGCATTTTGGGTTATATTTTTCCAGAATTGCTGAAAAGCACGTATGTTTGTGTTTTGACAAACGATGTTGCAACATACTAAATGAAATTGTTAACAAGAGTGTCGATGGATATATTCGGAATAGATTTATGTTAAGTTTCAATGACCAACACGAGTATTTGTTAGCAAAATACGTCTGACACTTTTTTTTTGTCTGTACCCTTACACAGGTAGAAGTAACTAGGCTACGATTGGTGTCAATTTCAGCGAAACGTCATAAAAGAATGGTAATGAACTGAGTCGGAGGGGACTCCCCAATAATATGTGAAATGAACGTTACCGAAGTGACGTGACATTCATGTAGTTGATGACAAATAACCTAGTTTGTTACATTATGATTTCTTATATTACTGCGTTAAAACGCTTGATTGAAATGATTTTTATGTCAATAATTGCTTTTTATTTCAATATTTTCTTATTACAAGCTTGAAATGTACGTTACCTACTCATATTCTGAGGCAATCGTGTCTTTATTGTGGTGATTGTGACATATAACACAATGTGATTACATAGAGAATCTTTTTTGGAATAAACTGAAACAAAACGATGAATTTTAGATGAATTTTAAGCTTTTTATTAAACAGAAATATATCTTGAAATGTACGTTACATTTACGTAGTTTTCTAAATCGGCATGGATATATGTTAAAAAAGACAGTAACTACAAAATAGAATTTTACTACATGTACATGTTAAGTTCCAGTATCTATAGAAAATTAAAAGATTCCAAACTGATCGCTCTAAACAAAACAGAGAGAAGAATTTAAAGCATATATTTAAAAAAATGTTTCATATATCTGGATCAAAAAGTAACCTTTGTGTTTTGAAAGGAAAAATCAGACGCACGTTCGTATGCTGAGAAAATATGTTGCTGACAGAGTTGGTAGGATGTGCTAGTGTTAAGATGAGATAATAATGAGTACATTTTTTTGACAAATTTTTTGGACATTGAAGAAAGAGTAACGTACATTTCAAGCTACATTTCTGAATAAAATCACCCTCTACTTTACCGTCTTGTCATTATTCCATGTATTAAAATTTGATAAAAAAAAAATCTGGAAACAAAATCTTCACATACTTTTTTCAAAGGTAATTGATAGAAAAATTGTTATCTTGAACTTCATTTTTTTTTTAAAAATCAGAGAGGCATTTGTGCCCTTATATTGAGAATGGGTGTAGTCCATTATTTATACATTGAATTCAAGATGGATTTTTTCGTAATTTCACGATCTTGCCAAGTAGCAAACGGCTGGTGTGACCGGTTCGCAGAGGAGGCTCACTCCTCCGTGGCACCTGATCCCAACTCTGGTTTTTCGGAGGTCCGTGTTTGCTCTGCTCCTATTTTGCAATGTTTTATGGACTTTCAAATTGAAAATTGTTCGTTATCTTTGTTAGACCATTATTAATACACTGAATTGACGACAGGTTTTTGCGTTATCTCCTGATTTTGACAGCGACCACAAGGCGGATGTGACCGTTTGGCAGGGGATGCTCACTCCTCCATGGGACCTGATCCCACCTCGGACGTTTCGGAGGTTTGTATTTGCCCTGCTTCTATTTTGTATTGTTTTTTGGACTATGAGATTGAATACTATTCGTTATCTCCATATCCTTCTCCTTATCTCTCTATTGTACACACATATACTCTGATAATGATATTAAAAGATACCTGAGTTACTGATTGTAATTTCTGGAGATTAGGTTTATCAAGGGGTGGAAATTATCAGATTATCCCGCTTTTTTAACAGATCTTTTTTTGCATTTAAATGATACAGAAATCACTAAAAATCTTTTACAAAAAGATTTAAAAAGAATTTGGCTACAACTCAATATTTCGTATATTGACGGCGTAGAATCCACCAACAACAGTTTCTCTCATTCATACTTAAAAAAGATACCACAGAGTTTGACTAACATATCTCTCAGTTGATTCGATACATAAGAGTATGATCTCTATTAGAACAGTTTCTAAAGCTAAAGAGGTAAGTTCTGTGGTTTATACAATGACCTCTGATGCTTTAGGAGATTTATATTAAATCCGCTCCTATTTTGTATTGTTTAAGGGGGAACAGGACCTTGAGCTAAAAAAATTCCTGTCAATGAATTTTTTTCGTATTTTTCACATTATTAATTTAATATGTACTTAACATTTTAAACCGCTCCTGTCATTAGATTTCTTGACTAATTTAAAAGATATCGCCTCACAAATATCGCCCTGCATAGTGTTTGTATGGAGTTTCGATACTTCATGTTTACGGGTCCGTTACAGAGTCCATAATGCGAATTTTTGTGCACAAATAATAAATATGTTTGATAACACTATATACTCAAATATTTTAGAATATTCATAGTGTTTAAATTATCTGAAAGCATTTGTTTTAATTTCACATAGTATTTGGGTATGATAATTTCTTAATTTTTCAAGGCAGCTTCAACAACAAAAACCTCATTTTGGAAAAAATTATGTCAATAAATATTGCTAAATTTACGATTTAATGTCAGTTCTTCATCGTAATTATTAACTGCATAAATAACGAAGGGTAAAGCTTACCTCAATATCGCACAGGACATCGTTGAATTAGACGTATGCATGATAAAAACGCTTCACGTTTGCATTTTCCGAGTGCGGGAAATCAATTGTGACGTCACATGAAAACATAGGTACGCAAAATTATCTAAATAAAGAGAATCTCTGCCACTAAACATGAAAAAATATTAATTTTAAAAATCTGCTTCAGAAATTTATCACGATACATTGACTGTGACCTGTTTATTATGAAATAAAATTGATCACGACGGGTGTAGCTAATGTGTACTTGATCTCGCTGCACTGAGAATTCAAACACTACGTCTATGACGTCACTGACGTCAGACTGCAAGGTAAAGAGAAACGGATGTGTGGATTTGGCAATTTCACAATATCTAAATGTTCACAAGATCTTTAAAAATCTTAAATATTTATTTTTGAAAATAAATGTTTAAAAACCAATTTTAGAAAAAAAAATTACACAAGAACTGTTGATTTTAACAACGTTTAACATGTATATCAGCATCGACTATGACGTAATACGTCTTTTGAGTCATGTGACATGTGTCCTGTCTCCCCTTAAATGCACTTTTCAGTTAGAATACTATCTCAATATTCCATACTTGTTTCGAAAGTATCACAACTTTTTATTCAAATTGAAACGTCATTAAATACAGTTATATAATGCAAAATATAGTTCAAAATAATTTATACATGGTCTTTAATTCGAGAGACTCATAAGATGTTAAGGTGTCTCATTACATCCACAGTTTATTTTAGATTTCAATACAGCACCACTTATAATATATGTCAAATATCCAGATGGGGGTATTGATATCATAAATATTTTTTATAGAATTTTTTAGTTTAGTGTCTAATTTTAGTGAAATGCTTCATTTCAAGTTTATTATTAATATAATTTCAGAACTTTCAGTGTCAAATGATGGGCATCTTCTTAAGACAAGTACACATAGTGAAAATGAGTTATGAAGAGACAAGGAATGTATTTCAAAGAATTACATGTGTCAAATTGAATAAAGAATGTTTAAACGAAATGAAAATCCAATTTAAAAAATATTTGGTATAAAAAGTCTACTTTCCTAATTACCCAAGACACAAAACACTAAGGAACGTTTGACATAACATCTAAAATTCAGAACAAAGCTTTAAATTGCCAGAGTATACATTTAAATCAATAAAGCAAATATATAAATTAACGCCAACACAGTAAATAGCGCAAGTAAATAACTTTAATTTCAACAAGGTTGTAGATTTTAACTTGAATTTCCTCCATACAAACATGTCATTGATTTATAGAGCTCACTGCATGTATCGCTATGAAATTGACATTACTTGTTTGACGAAGATTTGACTGTTGCAATTCTTCTTGGTTAATGCATAATGAATCCGTTACGTTGTGTTCACTGTTTATAACACCACATATTTCATCTATTTTTAAAGCGTTTTAAAGGTCAGGATCATATTATAGAGGTACCTTTCTTCAACAATTCTTGTACAATTCTTCCCCAGAGGAAACCGGTCGACACAATGGAGGTTTATTTTTTTGCGTAGTACGTCATCAAAAAATGATGTAATGAGCCTCCTCTTAAGTTACGTGTTATTTTCACTTAATATGCAACCCCCTTTTTTATTTTACTTTCGTTCACACTGTTGTTTTCACTCATTAAAATATAGGGTGACTTTTTTACTGTCAAACCTTTCTTAAAAACAGTGTAAACTACTCCCGAATGATGTCTATCAAATGCTATGTATCTTAAAGCCAATAATACATCATTAAATATTATTTGCTGAAATTTGGTACATAACGAGGCCCGATCTAGTTGAAAATTACGAAAACGGAATGATAAAAAGTTTTGATTCTTGGAAATATACTTGTATGTTTTATGTTTAGAAAAATTAGAATGAAATTTTGTTACCTTGCCTTTATTGTAGTGAAATGGGGACACTGTCAAGATATGGACCATTTTTCGTGTTTTTATACACAATTACATGCTAAAACTCTTCACAAAACAAAGAAATTTACAAATTTTAAAAAAATACATGATGAAATTCTTTGTTTTTCACATATATCATACAATTTTCATTCTTCTTAAAAAAAATGAAAAGAAAATTGGAGGTAGCCTTTATTGCAGTGAAAAGGGGGGCATGTCAAAACACAAAATTTGGATTTATTTTATCCATCTACGTATTTTATAGGTCGCAATGGGTTTATATAACACCATCAAATGATTGCAATACTGTATTAGTTTCTAAAAAAAATAATTTATTTTTACATCATGAAATAATTTTCTCGCCATGCTTTATTTTTCTCTTAACACGCGACGTTGTTTTACGTGGGAAAAAAGGGGTAGAGGGAGGGGGGGGGGGGGGTAAAGGCGACAAAATTGCGATTTTTACTAATATTATGTAATATACAGAAAAATAAAATATTTCGGGGGTTCAATTCAAATGATGTATAGACTTATTCTATTTTTTAAAACTGAAGATAATCCATGCATATTTAAGTCCGCAATAAAAAGAGTGTGTATAAACACTTCAACATGTTCGAAGAGAATGACTAAAATCGTTTACTTTTAGTTGCAGTGTTTGTTTTTTTTAAAATCACAAATTGAAATAAAACAGGATAAAATTAATGAATCTGTACCAAAAAATTGATCCCTCAAGTTAATTAGGTTCCAAAGTTGTTTATTAATTTAAATATTTAAAAAAATAATAGAAATTCCAGCTTTCAATGCATAGTCTATAGCGCTACCAGGTAAGCAAGATCAGCGGAACATTTTAGCGCAATTTGACGTCATTTTAATTGTGACGTTATTGTGTTCAATTGTGACGGCAGTCAAGGGTATTGTGACGTGTCTGAGTCGACGCTGCGTTAAAACGAATGCGCAGATCAAGTAGATCGGGCCTCGATAAGTTGCTATAATTTTGTTGGCAAGAACTTTACCCATTTTTGGTGCCCTTTACATGATTTTTTTATCATCCAATTGCCCATTTGTGTATAAGACAGGCATTGATTGCTGTATATGTCACATAATACCGTGAATATTTCTTTGGAAGTTTTGACGAGTTTTACAGAAGCTTTAATAGAGCTTTTATTTTCACTCTTATTTTTCTGATTCTTTACCATTCAATTATAATGCAGTGGGTATGATCACTGACGACATAAATAAATGTACAGATAACAAATTTATAGATCAGATAAAAAATTTTGATATTGTATTGCTCACTGAAACACACATAGGCTTTAATACTACTTTCGAAGTGGATAACTTTTTTTACTACCAAGTTTGCAGAGACAAGTCAAAGAATAACAGATACTTTGGAGGTTTAGGAATTTTAATAAAGAAAAACATCAGAAAGGGTATTTTAGTACTTCAAAATACAACACAGAGTTTCAATGGTTAAAGCTTAAAAAAAAATTCTTCAATTTTAAGTCAGACATATACTTATGTTTGGTATACATTTCCTTCTATACATTAGACGTTATACGTTATTCAAGAAATAATATTGATATACTAGAAATACTGGAGAGAGATATTATTTAGTATAGAGATATGGGTGATATTATACTTACTGGAGATTTTAATGCCAGAACTGGGAATGAACCTGATTACATAGAAGGAGATAATACCTCACACATTCCAATTAAGAAAGACTTTTATAATGTAGATATAGCAGTTGGGGATAGGAAAAAAAGGATATTTCACATTAGATTGCAGAGGTAAAGACTTGTTAGAAATGTGTATAGCAAATAAGATGAGAATAGTCAACGGTAGAATTTTTGGTGATTCATATGGAAAATTTACTTGCCATAACTATGCAGGTTCACGTGTTGTCGATTACTTTATTGTAACAGAAAAATTACTTGATGATATTATGTACTTCCATGTATATGATTTTTTACCATTCTCTGATTGTCATTGTATTTGACTAAAAATACTATTATCTTTTGCAAGGGAGATAAAAAACAATAATCTTCAAGAAATGCCCATTCGTTACAACTGAAACAGTTCCCTAGTAAGTCACTACCAGAACGTTTTTACACACTCTATTATCTAACAAGACGTTCAGACCTTTTTAAATAAAGATATACAAATGAATGAAAAGGAAATTAATGAAGCTACAAATGATATCCATAACATTTTTGAAAAAGTAGCAAAATTATCACTAAATAAGAAGGTTCATAAAAATAAACAAGTTAACAAAAAATCGTTTGATTCTGATTTTTGGAAAATAAAGAAACAACTTAGCGAAAAAGCTGTCTTAATATCTCTCTAAATTTCCTAACAACTCTTTCATACGAGGGCCTTATTTCAAAGCTAAAAAAGTGTATGCTAAATTAATTAAATACAAAAAACGACAGTTTGTTCAAAATAAAGTGGGCAAGTTAGATCAACTAAAGGAAAATAATCCTAAAGAATATTGGAATTTAGTCGCATCAATCAGAGAAGCCAAAGAGGGGAATAATGAAAAAAAAGAGAAATGTATTGAACCAGATATGTGGTATAGCTACTGTAGTACCCTGTTTAAACTGCCTAATTAGCATTCAGAGAGACTACAAATTATTCAAAATAAAATTAAGGAACTTGAAAATGGACCAAACTTTCTATCTTTTAGTAAACTAGACTTTAAAATCTCTTTAAAGGAATTACAAAAAATCTTTGTCTAGAATAAAATCTGATAAAAGCCCTGGCCTGGATAATATTACCAACGAAATGTTGCGAGTAGCACAAATGTACATGAATCTTTGTACTCTGAAATTGTTTAACCAAGTCTTCACTTCCGGAATCTATCCCAGAAAATGGGTAGAAGGTTATATAACACCTATTTTTAAATCAGAAAATCCCTGATTACCCCAAAATTATAGGGGCATAACCATTACCAATAGTATTGGCAAACTTTTCAATATAATACCTAATAATAGATTAGATAATTTTTTATCAGAAAATAACATCATACACGAAAGCCATATAGGATTTTCAAAAAAAGCCAGAACTTAGGATCATTTATTTGTAATGAAATGTCTGATCGACAAATACACGAACAAAGGTAATAAACGTTTGTATGCTTGCTTCGTTGACTTCCACAAAGCATTTGATACAATAATACACGAAGGCATAAACTTAAACTTCTTCAATTGAATATAAATGGACTATTCTACAAAATAATATGCAGTATGTACAAATACAGTTATATCTCGATTAAAATAATAATAATTATAATAATAATAAATTAACCCAACCTTTCTCACCTGAATTAGGAGTAAGATAAGGTGATGTCTTAAGCCCGAATATATTTAAAATATTCTTAAATGATCTCGCAAATTTACTGAATGAAGATGTTGTTAACTCAGTCTTTTTTTCAAAAAGCAAATAGTAGCTTCATTATATGCAGACGATTTAGTATTATTATCTGACAACCAGCTAGCTCTGCAACAAAAAATTGATCTGTTATACAAATATTGTAAAGAATGGTGTTTGGAAATCAAAGTTAACAAAAGTAATTATTTTCAACAGAAGTGGACATTTATTAAAAGAAACATTTTCAATTAATGGTATTAATATAGAATGTATTAAAACATATAAATACCTAGGTATAATACTCTCTATTTCTGGTTCTTTCAAAGAAGCAAGGTCTAATTTATATAACAAAGCTTTAAAGTCATCATTTAAAATATACAAAGATATAAAATCAACAGATTCACCCGTTAATACTTTACTTCATCTATTTGATCACATGATCAAACGAATAGCTACCTATGGATCCGAAATATGAGGTGTATTGTCATCATCGATGCAAAGAAATGAAAAATGTTTATTTGATATATTTAAAGATTCGGAGATAGAAAATCTTCATATGAAATTTTGCAAATTTATCATAGGGTCAGTTCTATCTGAACTGGGTAGACAACCAATATCTTATTCTATTATTATAGCAATTATATCCTATATACTGGCATAGACTGGAAAACATGTCTGTAAACTCTTTGTTATACAATGTATACAAAGAAAGCGTTATCTTGGACAGTTGTATGGAATCCGGATAGGGCCATGCAGTTCACTATCGCACCATCGAGTATCGACTAATAGGTCGATGGCGCGATAATGCGATGGTGCGATAACGATGAAGCGATGATGCGATGACGATGGAGCTATGGTGCGATAGCGCCATGACGATGATGCGATCAAGCGATAATGTGATGACGATGGTGCAATAGAACGATAGAGTAAAAGTAAATATGGCTTCATCGTCATCGTATCATCGCGTCATCGTCATTGCACCATCGTGCCATCACTATCGCACCATTGCTTAGTCGTCATCGCATTATCGTGTCATCGCATTATCAACCCAAACTGCATGGCCCTATCCGGATTCCATACAATTGTAATATAAATAGTTGGTTTTCAAATGTAACATATTTCTGTAATAGAATTGGCATAGATTGATTGATTGTATACTGTTTAACGTCCCTCTCCAGAATATTTCACTGATATAGAGACGTCACCATTGCTGGTGAAGGGCTGCAAATTTAGGCCTATGCTCGGCACTTACGGCCTTTGAGCAGGGAGGGATCTTTATCGTGCCACACCTGCTGTGACACGGGGCCTCGGTTTATACGGTCTCATCCGAAGGACCGCCCCATTTAGTCGCCTTTTACGACAAGCAAGGGGGTACTGAGGACCTATTCTAACCCGGATCCCCACGGGGTGAATGGGCATAGATTTGTCAAGATGTAAATCAATGAAATTAATAACTTTAAAGAAACAACTGAAAAAATTTATTAGAGTGGATTTCCTTCAATATTGGTTTAAAAAAGAGATGATGGTTGTCTATGGGGTAAACTTACAACATATTTCTATATAAAAAGAAGTTTTAAAATTGAAAAGTATTTATTATTTAAAAATTTTGAACAAAGAAAAATTATATGCAAATTTAGAATAAGTTCACATATAATCTCAGAATAGAAAGTGGAAGATATGAAAAAAATCAAACTCTGTAGGAGAGCAAACCACCCTTGCAAGGAATGAAAGAATTTGTAGAATGTGCGACATGAACTGTGTGGAAGATGAGATACACTCACTGATTGAATGTCCATTATATAAACATGTAATAAAAATTTCTATACTTTAACAAATAAAGAAAAATTTTTATGGAATATGTCTAATGAAAATTTCATGTTGCTTATCATGCTGGGTATTTTTTTAATCAATATCTTTAAAATAAGTAATAGCGAATTATGCAATGTTAAAAAAAGAAGCAAATAAATACAAAAGAGTAATAACGTTTATACTTTATTAAAAACGCCTTATATTTACACTATGTAGATTATTTTTGTTGTAATCCCCAACTGCTGTATCATCATTAAACTTTTGTTAGTTGCTACTACCAATTTTGAATTTCTTCTTGTATGTTTTTCTCATTACTTGTATGCCCTGATGGGCCCAAAATTTGTGAGTCAAATCACGACTTTGTTTTTACGCATCAATAAGATATTATTACCGATATAACATTTTCTTTATTTCGATTGAAAATTTCATCAATGGACGTCAAATAAACGTTGTATCAACAGATAAAATATGGTAAATCTCCATAGGCTACAATAATGTCATTATATAATCTCACAAAAAGCTAAATATTTTTAGGTAACCATCGGTTGTGTATATTTATTGGATAAATGATTTTCATTTGCAGAATTGAACTGTACTCATGCAAACATACATTTTCTTCTGTACAACTTTTGAAACAACCCCTGTTTCCTCTTAAATAAACAATAATATGTTCTGTTGACAATGAACACTTATTGGAAAAGAAATATAGTTTTCCGTGAACAAATTTTAAATAACACCTGTTAGTTATTAAATGTATTTATTCGATACATTATGGCACCCTGAATTTTATTAACTTGGCCTTGCTGTAATTGTAAAGCATTTTGATAACTCTGTAAGGACTCCAAATAATCGCCGCATGTTTGTTGGCAGATACCCAGTATTTCCCACGAAACATTTGTAAGACCGTTAGGTACATAAAGGTCGTCATTCAAAGTCATTAGATTTTTCAGATCCAGTATAGATTCGTGTGATTTTTCTGTGTCACCAAGTTTGTGGTAATTCAGTATAAACAGCATGTGCAATAAAACTAGGGGTGGAACAACTAAAGCTGGCCCGGCAAATTTCTGAATGATTAACTGTTCTAACACTAGTTCATCAATATAAACATAGTCACAGAATAATGTTAAATCTCTAATTTGGGATTTAACATTTTTACAAAGCGGCATTCCTTGCATATAGCGTCTGTACATATCAATATTAATAGGAGTATTATATATGATGTATGGCAATAAGATTCTCTCTCTTGCTCTTTGCAAATATTTAAGAGAATGTTCAAACCTACGAGTTCTGTATAGGTACATGGAGAGATGTAGAATGCTAGACACAAAGTCAAAGGCACATGACTGTTTTAGCAAAGTTGAGACTTTGTAGGCTTTGTAATGTACCTTGTTGCTGTTGTTATATGGATATCCAATGCTCTGGATCATCATGGCCGTATTTTGTAACACAACTGATGTTAAATATTGTAATGTAACTGCTTGATAAGGCGTCAGCTGTCCTTTTAGTAGTTTTTCTGTTATTCCCATGAAACCGATAAATTCCTCAATACATGATATTGTTATGTTTAACATTCGTAATTCGAAAGCCAAGGTCATATCTAAATCTAAGTTTGATATGATACTGCACTCATCTGTACAAATTCTCAATGTTCTATTTAAAATGGCATAACTGAGATAAGGTCTAAGGCTTTGACTTAATAATAAACATGATATCCCCTTACCATACAAATCATTCAATTGGCGGAACAGAGCAGATTGTACAGAACCAATGATTTTGTGTCGAAACATATTATTTTGTGGAATGAAAAAGTTTGGACATTCTCCAATACGGACCCAGTTTATCAATAATTTAAAGCACTCCCAGAAACAAGACAATAAATTATTAGGTGTCCAAATCAAGAACTTATTTCTCTGAATTACCCAAAATAAAGCTGTTTTTAAAAAATATGAACAAAGAACAGGTGTATTACTTTGAAAGTTAATTACTTCTTTTAGAAACAATTTTAAAAGACAATAACACAGAAACTGACAGTGATTCATCGCAAAAACAAGCTTTAGTTCTGCCTGAGAGAATGAGATTCTCCATTCGAGTTCATTTTCAGGTGTACTGCCGATAGGAACAACGTGGAATCCTCCGTTTAATATATCCGATACAACATCCTCAGATGGCCAACCTTGTGTACGACATCTTTGTATCCATGGCAGAGATATTGTCGGCCAATGATGTGAGTGGAATGAGAATGCAAAGTCCATGTACACACTAAGGTCACCAAGACGTAGAACATTCGAACAACACGGTCCATGAAGGAACCAATGAGGACTGTTAGATCCCATATTTACGGCTAGCACAATCAAATCGCGAATTAGTGTAGAAATGTAAACTTTGTTGCTGATTACTATACAAGAGGATCCAACTGCAGAAAATTGTGTTGGACTTAATAGATTTAGTTTGGTAAATCCTGGTTTTAAGTCTTCACATTCCATCAGAATTACAGTGTCCTGTGGGATGCAGTAACGGCTTATCTGAGAAAGTTCACATATTACGTTGTGATTATGAGGCCAAAACATTACATCTTGATCTGCAAAACTTGCTCGGAATCCCTCTCCTCTACTACCTGTCAGCATTCCGTACATAGGATAAACTCCTTTGGTATAAAGTCCCAACCGCGTTTCCTGCTCTATGCCTTTAACTTCCCTCCTAATCCTCAATTGAGTAGGAGTCCCTATTAATTTGCTCAGACCAAAATATACCGCCTCAGATAGTCGAGGAACGTGATTCATGGTGATATCTTATAAAACAATCAATAGTCGCAAATCTGAAAAAAGTGAAGAAAATATCCTTGTTATTATCCTATTATTATGACATGAAAAATATAAAGAAAACAAACCGTACTCAAGATCAAAAGTCCAATAAATAGAGAGCAGAAAACAAACACCACTAAAAATTGGAGGTGAAATAAGACGTCGAGTATTGAGCATGTCCTGTAAAACAGTAACACCCGTCGAATTGATCGGGTAAAAAACGTAAACAATTAAGTCCAGACGACATTTTTCTCAAAAATATATGATTTTTTCGAAGAATTGGTCACTGTAATCATTATTTAATTCATAATACATCTTAATACCAGGTGCATGTATATCTAAATGCAGAGATGAAGGCCACATCTAGTGTTTTCTTCCTCCCTTGTATAAGGTTTTATATAATGAATGCTTCATAGAAATATAAAAACGTCAGCTAATAAATAGGAACAGTCTTCATTATAATTATAATTATTGATTAAATCACTGATATATGGTAAGTTTACATTCATCATTTTCTCTGCTTTTTAAAGTGCGTTATGAGTTAAGACGCCTAAACATAGAAGTCCTTAAATGCTCTAGATGTGCACACTTTGTAATTTTCCAATGGACTTTGATCATATTAACTATTTGATATCTTAATATGTCATACTTCAAAAGTGTCAGAGTTCATCTTTTTGAATTCGTATTTATAATTTTATGTTCGAGGTCTGTCCAATAAGTAATACAATATTTCATAATAAATATGGAAGTATATAAATTTATATTTATACAGTTGAAAATTTCTATCAAAGAGCTTCTAATTATAGAAAACCCCATTTCCTACTGACCTCGCAAAGAAATTCACATTTAAATCAAAAGATGAGAATGAAAGTGTAATATGTGAAAACTGTTGATTATATTTTTCAGATAAATCGCCGAAGAACTCGTATCAAAGATTTTATTTTTATGTGTGCAAGAGTCATCTTTTACACAGCATAGTTTTCAGATTGTTTCAATTATTCAAAAGGAAAAAAGAATATATTAAATATGAAAATCAAACTATTCGATTGCAATGTGTGGGTTCATCAACAATTTATTGATTCTGTGTGCCATTTTGTATCTGAAAATGCTAGATTTAGAGAGAAATGCATTGTTAAGAAACAAAAAATCATCACAGCCTTTTGTCTATAGAGTTTTCACAAAGGAAAAAAATATAATAACAATTAATTAATTAGCTATGTTAGAACATTGACTTTCAAGATTTAAGATAATGATTTTAGAGAATATGAACCTGTAACATGAACGATTTTTATAAGGGCTATTTCTCGTACTGAGAGGCGATAATTTTAAGTTTTATTGCAAGAAAAATGTGACTTCAATTTGTGAGAGATAAAACATATTTGGAGTAATATCCAAATTTTTATTATATTAATTTATTTTGTCTATAAAAATTTACTTACATCAAGAAAGACTGCCAAATATTCTATTTGTATAAATTTTTTTTTTAAATAGACCCTTTGTCCATTTGACGTGTACTTTCTCTAAGGCATTTGTAAGAAAATAGGAGACTTATCTGACATAATCAAATTTTCTTTGATTATACTATTTGGTTGAAATGTTTAAATTGACTTCCTTCAGATGACTATTTTTCTAGGTACTTTGCAAATTTCCATACTTGTCTTGGTTTTGTCCAAATGCAGCGATCCCGTGAGGATCCGGGTTAGAATAGGTCCTCAGTACCTCCTTGCTTGTCGTAAAAGACGACTAAATGGGGCGGTCCTTAGGATGAGACCGTATAAACCGAGGCCCCGTGTCACAGCAGGTGTGGCACGATAAAGATCCCTCCCTGCTCAAAGGCCGTAAGTGCCGAGAATAGGCCTAAATTTGCAGCCCTTCACCAGCAATGGTGACGTCTCTATATCAGTGAAATATTCTGGAGAGGGACGTTAAACAGTATACAATCAATCAATCAATCCAAATGCAGCGCCGATAAATTACAAAACTGCATAAAGAAATCATATGAAAGGATAGGATAATAAAGTATTGTTTATCTTTCAATATATTAAATACTCAGTAGTAAATATTGAAAAGAAAATTCTTTTACATTTATGGTCTAAAATTTTGAAATTCTGCGTTGGAAGGTATATTTCATGATGCTAAATTTCAGGAATTAACCTTAAATGTATAAATGCCATCTTTTTTTTATATGGAAAGCAGTCGAACAGATGAGAAATACTTTTATCATCCTGCGCCTTGGTGTCATATTAATGTAAAGGAAATATAGAAGTTAGAAGGCAAATGTATGCTTTAAAATGAACGGATACAAAGACGTTACATTTGACGAGGAATCATGGGGAAAAAAAAACATTTGGAAACTTTCATAATATATCATCCAAGAGCATATAAGAATCCTACCAATTATTATGTGTGAATTATGTTTAAAATATATTTTATCCATTAAGAAATGGATTGAACAGCAGGCATAAATGCCTATGATCGTTCTCTCCATAACATTAATGGAGAATGAATGTAAATTATGTTTAAAAGGATATGATAGAAATGAAGTTATAAATCATTTTTAAATACATTCTGTTGTCACGTTACACAATTTTGCATTATAACAATGTGGCCTTAATTTATGCAAAAAACCATGTGAGTTTAAAAAAGTGCGTTGAGCTGTATAGTATTACCCCCCCCCCCCCCGTTTCCTTCCGAAAAAATATAAAACTTCATTTACAAAACATAAACGTATTAATAAATAAGCAAATATTTACGTATAAAATTTAAGATAAAATAAAAATACAAGCAAAAACCATTTTTTTTTTGGAAAATTAAAGCCAATTCATAAATTAATTTCGTTTGTTTATAAAAGGCAATTTATACACTGTCCATTAAAGGACAGAGGAAATCCTGTCGGCTATACATTTATGCTTACATAGTCTGATGAGTGAAATATCTGAAAATACATGAATACGTAACAAGTACGTTTTTCTGTAGGACTATTAAACAAAGCATTTATTTATCTGCAATTATCGTGAAGTGCAGGGGAATGGCTTGTCTCTTTTCATTCAAGTGTCCAGCGAGGGTTGGAAGGCCCTAATCAGGCTAATTGAAGTAAAATAACGGTTTTGCATAGAAACAGAAAAATGGTCTATAATTTGATGGTTCATTGCTTTAAGAATTTACTAATTTATCTGACTGACAACGACAGTTCTACTGTAGCGCATTTTTTAAAACTGTGGCGGAACTTTGGAGCTAATTTTTCGACTGCGGCGATAAGGAATTTAATTAAGGTTATCCGATCCTCAGGTTCTGAAAATTAGGCATTGAGTAATTGAAAATGCTCACAAAGATGTCTCTAAATTCTCAAATTGAAATGTATTTACCCACGGTGTTTCTTTAAAATTCTTCTTTAAATTTAATCATATTATATAGGGAAAATTAATAAATCTCAAATAATTTTTCAGGAAATGCGATTTGAACTACCTACTGCATATTTTTTATTGAAAATTTATCAAGAAATACATTTTAGGAATAAAAATCATAGGTATCATAGGTATCCAGGATTTGAAAGAAAATGGCTAAATTTTACACTTATTTGGATTTTACTTTCTCCTACTTACTTCCATTGTTTCATAATGCATAATGCATGGGGTAACCTGTATTGTCAATAAGAAACTCAGCATCTTTTTTATGTTAACTTTAGAGTACTTGTGTGTTCTAACAAAATTATTTTGCAAATGACCAATGACCAGGTAAGTATATAAATTTACGAGTTCCATTTTTATTGAAAAAGTAGCTGTCATAGATATCAAAAAGCATAGACTCAAATCTGTTGTGGGAAATGGTTGTGTATAAAGTAGAAAGTCGTAAATCTTAAAGATTTTGATTTTGGTAAAATCTTGTGATTTTGAATTGTCAAAGAAATCTTTTGATTCGAATCGCGTAAAAAAATATATTCGTTTTTCTTCTTGAAAAATAATTGTACAAAAATTGTTTCAACTTTTGTCAAATTATATCCCAAAAGTCTTTTTTCTTTTAAAAGATATCGAAATTCAAAAGCTAAAAAAAAATATTTCTTTAGGTCACAAAAAATAATCCAATGTTGATATCGCGTGAAATCAACTTTAAAAAATTAAATTTATCGATTATATCTCATGAAGAACAAACACGAGCATTTTTTTCACAACACTGTACTTATACCTGTACACGGACAATATTTTAGCCTTCGTTACTTACTTCCTTTAAAAAAAATATCTCCAAATATTTGTTAGTTTTTCTTCATTTTTCAAATATGCATATTTAAATAAAAGTTACGATGGATTATATTTAATTAATTTTTTGATTTTTAAAAGATTTATTATGAATTAGGCTACTACTAATGGAAAAAAATACTCGGTTTTGAATTATCTTTATAATTAGATATTACCGATGAATATATTTTTTCAAAGGTACTTCACATCAGATCTTAACTTCCTGTCAGGAACTTCTGTTTGTCAATAAGGCTTTTAATCTGTTTTCCATGTAAAGATTGTTGTAATAAACTATTAAAATAATCTTATAATTTATTTTTAAATATTATCTATAAAATGACGTACTTTTATTGTGTAAGAAAATATGTGCCTGTTTCGGATTAAGCGGATTTAAGTGTCCACATCTGATTCACACCACTTCTTGAATATATTGTCACACAGTACAAAGATAACGAACAGGAATCAATCTAAATAATTTTAAAACAATACATTCGCCGTACGTACGTATCCATCATGAAGAAACACGTCAACAAAATAACGACACAGTGATAGGGTATATTTGTCCATATGCTATAACTACCGTAGAATTTACGAGACTTTAAACGAGATTTTCTAATGCCAATCGTACTATTTATTCCAATACCCACAAACACTAAATCGTTGATGAGGGAAAAGTTAAAGTAATTTCGTTTATTATAGAATTCATTTAATATATATTACTTATCATTTATGTTCAGTACAACATCTAAATATAAAACAGACGTGGACATATCTGTGGGGTCATTTATTTCAATTTATTGGGATGCATCGAATCACATATGGATTGAAGGCGTTTTATAATTTAATTCATAATACATTGTCATGTCAGAGTTATCATTTTAAAAAAATAAGTAATGCAATAAATATATATTTATATCACAGTAAATAAAGAGGTACATAATTTTATTTTTTCACAGTGGAAAGGTTCTAACATAGAGCAACTTACTATATATAGTAATAAGTATAAAAATAGTAATTTTTACATAAATCGCCGAAGAATCAATATAAATAAAAATTTGATTTTTTTTATAAGTGGAAAAATAATCGTTTATGCTGTATATTTTTAGATTGTTTCAAGAATTCAAGAGAAAAAAAGGGAAATAAAATATATAAGTCAAACTTTACAATTGAAATTTGTGGGGACACCAGAAGCATTGATGCCGTGTGCCACGTTATATCTGAAAATGTTAGAATTAGACTGAAAGACATGGTTAAGAAATTAAAAATGTAATCATCACAGTATTTTGTTGAGTTCAAAAAAGGTAAAAAAAATACTGATGGGTGCCCTATTTTTTTTTTTACAAATGCCTTGGAGAAAACACAAATGTGCCAACAGTCTCTTAAAACAGATGTTTTAACAAAATAGAATATCTGATAAACTTTCTTAATGGATGTGACGCATAGGTGCATCTTTCATAGCCGAAAAATAAGATCAATATTAGAAAAAATTAAATCAAAGGAAAAATGTCATTTACTTATGTTAAAAAGAAGCAAGACACAAAACATTTTTATCAGTTTTCATGTACTTGTTGTACACTAAATTCAAAAATTGACTGATATTTTTGTAAGTCCAGAGATATATTTTCATACTCCGATTGAAATCTAATAGTATTCTTCCTATGTGAAAATGTTATTTTAAATTCAAAAATTGTTCCATTCACATACGAAGAATACTATTAGATTTCAATCGGAGTACTATTATTCAGTTGACTACTAGTTGATGGTCAATTGACAGTCAATTGACCATTACAACTTGTATTTGAATTTTTGAGGGAGTGTTCAACTCATTTGCATAGAGTGGAGCTCTATTGTTCTTCTATATATTCTTTGCAATTAACCATTTGTTGAATATTCCTCTATGTTTTTGCAGCTGACTTTTATTTGAATAATCCACTAACTTCTTTGCAGTTGATCGTTAGTTAAATTATCCTCGGATAATCTCAAGAACGGTAAAAAATTTCAATGTAAAACTTTCAGGGGTTATAGATCGTGATATATACTAGCCCGGGCTTGACGTAAAAAAGTCTGTTCGATGATTTTAATTTTTGTTTTTCAATATTTTTCTTTGATGTTATTAGAGTTAATATGGACACCTCTAATTATTCTTATTATATATTTTGTTTTTAAAATACTTAATCCAATCTCTTAAATTATATTCGAATTCTTAGAATGTGAAGCAGGGGTCCAAAATAGCGGCTCTCAAAGTATGTTTATTCATAAAATGTCTTTTCATTAATTGATGATGTCTACCATCAAAGCAGAACTTTAGATTAACATACTAAAACTATTGAAAAACCAAAAATTAAAATCAGCGTTCTCGATGAAAATTAATGATATAGACTGTTTAAAATGATAGTTTGAAAATATTTCATTGCTTTTAAAAGAAGATAATTAAGAGTCGCGGATTTAAATTCAAAATATTTTACTATACATATAATGTTCATCGAGAACGACGAAGAATAATGCAGTCTATTTATAGATTGAGGTTGTGAGTTTTCGTGAAGAAGTACGCCTTCTTGTTGTAGAGAACTGTGTAAATCTTTTTTCCAGAATTCCCATCAACACAAGTTAGTTAATACGGTAAAGAATGAAAGATATATACCAACTGCTTTACACTATAATATTTGTTTTCACAAATAAATACATGTGCCCTATCTTTTGGTTTAAAAATAATATTGTAAGCTTCCTCAGCACCCTGTCAAATGCCAATCAGCTTACAATGTTTCCATCCCGTGTAAATTCAGTAAATTATATTTTTATCAGGACTACTCATGACATCCGTCCACATATAAAAAAGGGGGGGGGCATCCTCAGCCCGTCGCATGTATTTAAACACCCTTGATAATTTACTTCACATTCCTGTAAATCATAACCAAGTTCCATTTCTCGTTTCAAATATTTCATTTAATAAAGACTTCAAAGTTCAATGAAATATAACAAAACAGTCAATACATTCATGAGTACAAGTCCTAGCTTAACATCTCTGGCCTAATAAAATACAGTGGATTGCGGTGTCCGTGCGGTGGAGAAATTATACACTACTTAATTTGTATTAGTTTACATTATTTTCTTTTACCTAAGTCACTAGTAATTTACAGTCAGTGATGTTGATGACGTAATACGATCTGATCGTTACGATCGTTGTGCTGAAACTGGCGTTCGCTGCTCATATATATAACCTTCCATAAATGGTCACGTGATCACAACAACCAATGAATAATTGTCCTTTCTGGAGCAACTCGGAACTACTTTACATACATTTTGTATAATACAAAGAAAATAACATCGCTCAAAATGTCCTTTCTACATGTAAAGTGGGAGCTATAAATTCTATTCGATATACATTAGAAAACAAGTTTAACAAACAATCTGTAATAAAACGGACACACACAATCCATGGCGTAGTAATACCGAACAATAATGCAAACACATAAGTATTACGCTACACATTCAAGTTCCAAAACATTTCGTCAAATACAGCATAATTAAATGACAATACTGCAATAAAATAACATTTAAGTATCAATTATGAATATTTGAGGACACGGACAGTGTTATTTCGATCTTATCAATTGTAAAACAACAATGTTTATGTCACATGACTAATTTCTTCGTAAGAAAGATGGCAGGCGCCCAATTTACAACACATGTGATAATGCTGAAATAAGTAAGTAAATTACAGTCGTAATATGGTAGATAATGATGAAAAACTGACATACAACATCTCAGTATCACTGTCCCTTACTGTCTGTTCAACAATATCTCGCTAGATCGTCTAGTAACACAAAAACAGCATTTGTTTACATTAATACAATGTCGAAGTGCAATGTGTATTGCATCAATAATTCAAGTAAACAATAAGATAATGAAATAACATCAACAATAAAACATTTCTTATAGATTTACAACTGGATGCTACTTTACTTCACTTACAAACACTCCACCATCAGCCTGTGATTAATTAATATGCAATATTCTAAAGTCCAACCCCCATGCATATTACACTTCCCCCCACTTAAAAAGTCAAATTCTCCTGAATTTACAGTCTTAATCAAAATTTTCTGGTTCTGCTAGCTTCTTGCTTCCATCATTAATGAAATCTTCATCTTTCCTGCATTCGACCACTTCTTTCGGTAATTCTCACACATCTGCCTGCTTTTCTGATGCCATTTCAGCTACTTCTTTCTCCATTTCTTCATCTCGTCTCTCTTCTACTTCTTTCTCCATCTCCTCCACTTGTGGTCTCATGTTGCTGTACAGATAAACAGTTATGTTTAAAATCCACCATCCACCCCAAGTATACAGTATACAGCTCCCTATGCATAAGCTAGTACAAGATTGGAAATTCTTGTTCGAATTGAAAGTATGTAGTTGATAAAGGTAGGTTCCTATGGAAAGCAGTCAGTCAATCAGTCGGGTCTAATTCTTCATTGTTTTTGTAGATTCCTCCCAGGATCAGGAAGTGACATCAATTATCCATTTATAATTTTATTCCAGTAGTAGATTGAAATCAACAAAAGTATCAGTCCGGCCCAGCCCTAGACAACTGTTTCCCATCAGTCCCGTCTAATCCTAGACAACTGATGTCCATGCACCTACAGTCCGGCCCAGCCCTAGACAACTGAGGTCCACCTGCAGTCCGGCCCAGCCCTAGACAACTGAGGTCCTAATGTGCACTAATAGTAATGGCCAGTCACTATCTACACATTCACCTAGTGTGGTGCACCACCTAGGACAACATCCATCTTAGACATGTGTCAATATAATAAAACAAAAAAATCTGGTATCATCAAACTACTGTCCGACATCATTTAGTTTTGTGGTATGAACTTCCTGAACCAGGGTTGCAAGTTGATGCCTCGATATATCATCAACCTATCCTATAAATTAAGTCAAGTCATCTAGTTGTCCTGTTACAAGGTCCTTTTCATTTTGAAGTTAATACAGCAAACCCATCCTTTGGCAATTTATCTTTGTGATGTAGTTAAGAAGAAAGTCCTTTCCAAGGATCCTATCTTGTGAAATTTTGCAAATTACAAATTCGTGTGGCAATGCTTCTTTCCCAAAAGATACATCCAGTACAATGGTCCTGATGTTCTCTATTAAATTCCCATTTACATCCTGAATGTCAGAGGTTGCAGGCCGTATGTTAGAGCTAGTTTCCTTTGAGAGTTTAGTAAAATTTTTAACTAAATAATCCATGCAGTACATCCACTATCTACTAGAAAGTCTTTTGTTTTGTCAAATATGTTTCCTTTGTATAAAATCCATTGTCCCATGAGAGAGTTATATCCCCTGTGTGGCCATTCCTAGTATGTTCATTTCCAACAGAAAGACATTCCTCTTGTGCCGACTCCTGACTTAATGATATCTGTTATCTCTCATGTTTCCACTGCCATGTCTTTTATTCAGGTTAGAGGTCGGGGTCATCTGTTGTCCTCTTGTCCATCGGTCTGGGCAGTCCTTCATGAGATGATCTGGTGAATTGCAGATGAAGCAAGTCCAAGAGTTATTGCCCTTCCGTGGTTCCATTTTCTGTGCACTTTCCAGTTTCTCTAATCTATCGATTAGTAACTTGATTGTATGTTCCAAGTTGTTCGATTTTTGCTTTCCAGTTGGCTGTTTGACTACTTGTTCTTGATCCACATGTCTAACATTTATTTTCTTTTTATCCCCATCCCCCATTATTGACTCGTATCTCTCAATGACGTCTACCGCTTCTGCAACAGTGCTACACTCCTTGTCAATACAACGGCATTTCATTTCAACGGGAATAATTTTGTAAAGGTGGTTCAGGGCCAGTGATTCCTGAGCGTCAATGTCCAAGTTACTGTAGGCTTTTTGTGATAATTGCCGTATATCGTCTCCAACATCTGCAATATTTTCTCCAGGCATCCGCCTACGCATTTCCAGTTTTGAAAGCCACCTATTTTTGTGCTTTGAACTACCAAATCTCTGGTCCATACGCTGAACAAGAATTTTAAACGTGCGTCTTTCCTCAAGTGTTAGGCTCATGTAGAAAGTCCTGGCTTGTCCACGTAAGCTAGCGGCTAAGAAAAGAAGTTTAGTCCTGTCGTCCCAGTGGCTAAGTTCAGCGCAGTCTTGAAAGTGAGAAAAGTATTCCTCCCAACTTTCTTTTCCATCGTAGGGTTCGGGTTTGATCATAAGTGTAGAAATGCGATTGTGATCACTTTGTGCGTCGTCAGCTAACTGATAATCAGATCGCCGACGGAAATTATGTCCTCCTTCGTCGTCATTGTCATCACTGTCATCTCTTTCCAAAGGATTTTCATTTGCCATTAAATATTCGTCATCAGTGTTCCTCCCACAGACATCTGTTTCGTCCCCTTGGCCTAACTGAACATTTTCCTTATGTTCATTTATAAATACTTCAGGATCCGGCGAAGTAGCATCCTCCATTTTTAACTATAAAAACAGTAACAAGAACATATGTACATCGTTATTTTAAAAATAGATTTTTTATTCTCCACCACACGACAGTCCGCAATCCACTCTACTTCAGTTCTTGACAGGTATTAAAGTACAGGTTCGTATCCTAGATGTCCTCGTATATGGTAGGACATCCCACTTCTGACACCAAAAATTGTAAGCTTCCTCAGCACCCTGTCAAATGCCAATCAGCTTACAATGTTTCCATCCCGTGTAAATTCAGTAAATTATATTTTTATCAGGACTACTCATGACATCCGTCCACATATAAAAAAAAAAGGGGGGGCATCCTCAGCCCATCGCATGTATTTAAACACCCTTGATAATTTACTTCACATTCCTGTAAATCATAACCAAGTTCCATTTCTCGTTTCAAATATTTCATTTAATAAAGACTTCAAAGTTCAATGAAATATAACAAAACAGTCAATACATTCATGAGTACAAGTCCTAGCTTAACATCTCTGGCCTAATAAAATACAGTGGATTGCGGTGTCCGTGCGGTGGAGAAATTATACACTACTTAATTTGTATTAGTTTACATTATTTTCTTTTACCTAAGTCACTAGTAATTTACAGTCAGTGATGTTGATGACGTAATACGATCTGATCGTTACGATCGTTGTGCTGAAACTGGCGTTCGCTGCTCATATATATAACCTTCCATAAATGGTCACGTGATCACAACAACCAATGAATAATTGTCCTTTCTGGAGCAACTCGGAACTACTTTACATACATTTTGTATAATACAAAGAAAATAACATCGCTCAAAATGTCCTTTCTACATGTAAAGTGGGAGCTATAAATTCTATTCGATATACATTAGAAAACAAGTTTAACAAACAATCTGTAATAAAACGGACACACACAATCCATGGCGTAGTAATACCGAACAATAATGCAAACACATAAGTATTACGCTACACATTCAAGTTCCAAAACATTTCGTCAAATACAGCATAATTAAATGACAATACTGCAATAAAATAACATTTAAGTATCAATTATGAATATTTGAGGACACGGACAGTGTTATTTCGATCTTATCAATTGTAAAACAACAATGTTTATGTCACATGACTAATTTCTTCGTAAGAAAGATGGCAGGCGCCCAATTTACAACACATGTGATAATGCTGAAATAAGTAAGTAAATTACAGTCGTAATATGGTAGATAATGATGAAAAACTGACATACAACATCTCAGTATCACTGTCCCTTACTGTCTGTTCAACAATATCTCGCTAGATCGTCTAGTAACACAAAAACAGCATTTGTTTACATTAATACAATGTCGAAGTGCAATGTGTATTGCATCAATAATTCAAGTAAACAATAAGATAATGAAATAACATCAACAATAAAACATTTCTTATAGATTTACAACTGGATGCTACTTTACTTCACTTACAAACACTCCACCATCAGCCTGTGATTAATTAATATGCAATATTCTAAAGTCCAACCCCCATGCATATTACACTATAATAAGCCAGTAAATATTCATGTATAATAATTAATAAATCCCACAATTTTTATATTTGATAAAATAAATACCTTTGCCCTATCTTTTGATTTAGAAAAATATATTAAGCCAGTAAATACCTACGTATAAAAAAATACCACAATTTTAAGTTTTGAATTCTCAACAGGTGGACACCTTTCTTATTAGCTTCGATTCAGCAGATTTTTTTAGCTTTCTCGGAAATTGGGAGAATAATTAGCTTATTTCAAAACTTTCAAAATACCAAAATATGAAAAATATATGTTTGTTAAAATGGACATACCTGTATCCTATGAAATTTCCTTCACTAGAAAAATCCCTTATAGCTGATGAAATAATAACAGTCCTAGATAACAAAAGTCATGTGTATATCACATGTTATTTAACATTATTATCAAGTAAGATAGGTCAATGTTTCTGTTGCTTATTTTACATAGTATGTAGATGAATCTGATTTCAACGATAACAATCAGTGATCATTGTCTCTTTCTAATAAAAAAAATACGAAAAGTAAACCTAACGAAACACCACTTGGGGATCAAGTGAAAAATGCAACAACCCCTTTCATCCGGTAACACCTACTGTAGGTCCTTTCCCTTGATCAGTAAAACGCCAATCTTTTTCGAAGTAATTAGTAGTTAAAATGCCAAGAAACAAAAGCCTTACATACGCAAAAATTACCAGAGTCCATATACGACTCAAGGATAGATTCAATTTTCAAAGAATATGATAGAATTTTAAAAAAGGTTTGTTGAAAAGAGATTGTTGAAAACTGTAAAATGAAGTAATGTTTTATGTTTAAAGCTATATGATAAACGTGATGAGATTAGTTTTTTTTATCATCAACTTCCCTTACTTATACAGCAATATACCTTCATCACCCAGGCGCGGACCCAGAAATTTTTTCCAGGGGGGGGGGGGGGGTTCCACCAAGTCAAAAAAAATTTTCAGTGCTAGAAATTTCTTGACAAGCAAAAAAAAAAACAACCTGCAACTCGCCCATTTGTGATAAGCCTAATTAGTGGGATGGGGGTAGTCTATGACTTCTATTTCAAATCTTTCACGTTTCATAGCCATTTCACAAATATTCACGTTCACCAGGGGGGTCAGTGTTTTCCAAGGGGGGTCAAAGGTGACTTTTTTTCTTGCTTTAGTATATACATTTTTTAATCGTGCAAATTCCAGGGGGGTCCTGACCCCCCCCGACACCCCCTCTCTAGATCCGCGCATGATCACCTGCATTCAGAGTATGTATATCTCAGTTTATTCGATACGCAAGAACATGCTCTACGTATGAACAATTTCTAAAACGAGGCAAATTATTGACAAGTAATTGATGAAACAAGAATCACAGAAGTCTTAAAGTCATCATTTCGTAAGTTCTATAGTCGATACAGTGACCTTGTCAGCAAATAAAATTTATCATTAAGTCAAATGCTGACTGACGTTTTTCATACCAATTGTTAGTCCATTATTTATACACTGAATTGCTGACTGATTTTTTTTAGTTATTTCCTGATCATGACAAGGAGCACACCGCGGGTGTGACTGCTCGGCAGAGGATGCTCACTCCTCCATGGCACCTGATCCCACCTATGATGTTTCGGGGGTCCGTGTTTGCTCTGCTCCTATTGTATTGTTTAATGGACTTTGAGACTTTTCGTTACTGTTCGTTATCTCCATATTCTTCTTCCGTAACATTTAATTAATACATGTATCGTGTTGTATTTTTCCTTAAATATTGATAACTATTAAGTAATTTTAAATAAAAAAGTACAATATTTTCGAAATGAGAAGGTGAAAAACAAACAGATAAAAAAAACTTTTTAATATTATGTCATTTTTACTTTGTAAAAGTATTGAAAATAACTATTTTGACTAATCATCTTAAAACTGCGCAGAATAAAAATTAAAAAAAAAAAAAGGAAAAAAAACAAACTAAGTGCTAGTTATTTTCAAGATTGTAACTGTATATTGAAAAAAAATAGCATTAAGTGGTAAACATTATCTAAATTCATAGCCTATACCTTTCCCCTGACTTCTTAATGTACGAGGGGCTATCAAAAAGTTCGTGGACTGGCACAATAAAATTAAAACCGCTTTAGGTATAGTAGTGAATTTGAAAACATCTTTTCTATCTCTAGAAGAAACCACATATCCTAGATTTTATTTTTAACAAAATTAATAATGTTTTTGTAAACAATGGTTTGTCTAGGCGCAACCTCGAAAATGACGTTTTTTCGCTCTCGGTATTACTGAGGAAAACTTCTTTATAATGATCATCTGACAGTATTTCAGGTTTGTGAAGGGACGGTTTTAGTCCGTAAAATTTGCAATGTTTACATCATTCGGTAAGTTCTATTAGATTTTATCGTATACATTTTGTATGGAGTGTCCAAACAATTAAGGGCTTTAAAATGACGTCAAAAGGGGGGAGGGGGTTCTTTTTCCGACATTTTATAAAGTTTTGCGGCTGAAAAAACTTATACACATCGAAAATGTTAAATCTGGCTACAGGGAAATAAAATGCATCCACAAGACTTGTTTTTAATGCCAAAAGAGATTCCGAGAGAAAAGGAATGAACAGTTAATGTCGATTTGTACTCAAGGTATGAAATTTCAAGCATGTCAAAAAATGACGTTGGTTATTTGTGGTAGATATTGAACTCAAAAAGCAGACTGTGCTGGCACAATCAAGCAAGAAACTCTCCCAATGTATAAATTCATATGCAATATTATATGCATTGAAAGCAGCCTTTCATGACAGTGTAGATGCATACAAACAAGACGGGTTTAAGTCCTTATTCAACTCCAGGAAACCTCATCAAGATAAGGGTACGGGGTAGAAGAATCGGACTTTGAAAAATATGACGTTTTGGGACGTCATAAAATTAAACGACGACAGCGCCGGATGATCATATAATGTCCATTTTATTTTATAATAATTTGGCAAATAATAAACGTATGAAGCTTAAAATTCCAAAATCTCTTTATGTTTTGTTGTTTTATGTTCCTTATAAATTTTGAAAGCACAGACCACGTAGTATTAATTTTATCTCCTCAGTCCACGAACTTTTTGTTAACCCTTTGTATATTGTAATTCTGATAATGCAATTTCTAGAACGATATTAATTTTTGAAAAACAAGTAAATAAAACAATAATATCAGAGGTCTCGTTAAAGTCACCATTTAGTCGTCGATAAAGTGACCTTGTCAGTAAATACAATTTATCATTGAGTCAAATTATGAGTTACATTTTTTTTATTAATTGTAAGTCCGTTATTTATTCACTGTGTTGTCAACAGATTTTATTTTTGGTATTTCCCGATCATGACAAGGGGCACACATCAATTGTCGGCAGGGGATGCTCACTCCTCCATGGAACTTGATCCCACATTTGATGTTTAAATACTAAAAAGATCTACTCCTATTTTGTATTGTTCCATTGACTTTTGAGCTTGCATTTTTTTGTGCTATCAGCAGTCTGGTTTAAGGTCATCATATCGTAGGTTCTATGGTCAATACAATGACCTTGTCACCAAATACAATTTATCATTGAGTCAAAATCTGACTGACGTTTTTCATACTAATTGTTAGTCCATTATTTATACACTAATTGACGACGGATTTTCCGTTATTTCCTGATCATGACAAGGAGCACACGGTTGGTGTGACCGGTCAGAAAGGGGTGCTCACAATAATATCAGAGGTCTCGTTAAAGTCACCATTTAGTCGTCGATAAAGTGACCTTGTCAGTAAATACAATTTATCATTGAGTCAAATTATGAGTTACATTTTTTTTATTAATTGTAAGTCCGTTATTTATTCACTGTGTTGTCAACAGATTTTATTTTTGGTATTTCCCGATCATGACAAGGGGCACACATCAATTGTCGGCAGGGGATGCTCACTCCTCCATGGAACTTGATCCCACATTTGATGTTTAAATACTAAAAAGATCTACTCCTATTTTGTATTGTTCCATTGACTTTTGAGCTTGCATTTTTTTGTGCTATCAGCAGTCTGGTTTAAGGTCATCATATCGTAGGTTCTATGGTCAATACAATGACCTTGTCACCAAATACAATTTATCATTGAGTCAAAATCTGACTGACGTTTTTCATACTAATTGTTAGTCCATTATTTATACACTAATTGACGACGGATTTTCCGTTATTTCCTGATCATGACAAGGAGCACACGGTTGGTGTGACCGGTCAGAAAGGGGTGCTCACTTCCCCATGGCACCCGATTCCACCTCTGATGTTTCGGGAGTCCGCGTTTGCTCTGCTCTTACTTTGTATTGTTTTATGGACTTTGATATTGAATACTGTTCGTTATCTCCATATCCATCTTCCATATTAAGCCTGAATTATTTTAAAATTGGATTCCTTAACATATTACTTTTGAAAAAAAAATTATTTAACACTTTATATTTTTTATCAAATTTTATTCTACTACAGCTTGCAGTGATAAACTGTATATAAATGTACTAAACATGTGTTCATTTAATTAAACACTGCCAAATCTATCTTAATTAATAAAAAAATACTTGAGCTTATAGAAAGAATGAAATGGGTAAATATATTAAGTAGGTCTAAAAGAAACTATAAATTACACTAGAAAAGTAAAATATACCCATTTTAAGAATAAGATATTTAACCACAAATAAACGTATTTAAAAGTTTTCATTATAATTAAATACTTATCTTTGCTTTAATGACCATTATGCACTCTCTGCTGATGCATGTAAAATCTGGTAAACTGTTGAGGCGATTCTCTGGACTTTTCGTCTTCCAATGAGCAGTTGATAATTTTAACAACATAGAGAGTTATGAGTGAAATTACTTATCGACGAAGTATCGTGTTTTCGTTTATTATTAAATTAGCTGCAGAACTGTAGCTCTCCGAAAAAAAATATATTGATAGACCGGAGAGCTACAGTGCCACCCATTGAAAAAACTGTATATTCATTGCGCACAAAAAAGTGCGCTCGGTTCTGGATTAATTCTTCCAAATTCTTACCTCAATTGCAAAAAGCTAGATTTCAATAAAGTCCTTACTCCTCTATCAATTACTTTCGTAGTTTACATCTGTACAAAGCGCGTTGGACCGAATTATCTTGCAAATATATCAAAATGGCAGTATAAATAGGGGAAATTTTCGATTATCTCAATTTCAGGGCCAGGAGGGCTATTTAAAACAATCACAAGGAATGTTTTGCTGTGGAAACAGTGAAAGAATATGTTAGGAACACACGGTTAGTAATATCTTGAGATGGCAGTTTTAAAAACATGGAGAAATAAATCGGGAAATATAAATATACAGTTTTTTCAATGGGTGGCACTGTAGCTCTCCGGTCTATCAATATAATTTTTTTCGGAGAGCAACAGAACTGCAGCTATTATTAAATATATATTATTTGCATTTTAAGAACAATAAAGAGACGATAAATCCGATCAAAAATCTAAATCATAATTGTAACAAAAAATGAAACATTATTTGATTATTATTAATAAATTGGAAATGTAAAATCTGGTTTGACTGTTGAGGCGACAAATGCTGGAGTCCCCATCTTTTATTGAGCCATTATCGGTTTGCATGCGCTATTCACTACATTTTTCTACGAGAACTATTTAAAATAAATTTTATCTGTTTTACGCTGGTAAACTAAATGTTTAAAGATAATAACTGTCTCCCTCTAATCCAATTTCATATTAATGTTGGTAGACTAATTGTTAGGATAATCCCTTTTCAAACATGGATATAGGCCTCCAATTTTTTGTCATGAGGCAGTATACAAATGAATGCGACCCAAATAGCCTTCGACTGAGTAAAATGTGTGATAGAATTAGATGTGTAAAGTTAGCTAATAGTAACTGTCTTCGACAAAGTTGGCCACTCGTAACTGGCTACTAGTAAATGACTTGAACCTTCTAGTACCTTTTGTGTTAAATTGCGCAATTTTTGGATACAAATGTTGATATTCTTGAAGAAGCTGAATTTTTACATTGCTGATATCCATTCAGAATGCTGATAAAAAAAACCTCTAAGCCTTTTTACATTATCTTGTACTGATGTTACTGAGATATCGTCAGTAATAAACTAAGCTATTAGTACCTTTTGTATAAAATTTTGTAATTTTGTGATACAAATGTTGATATTATTGAAGTAGCCGGATTTTTATTTAGCTGATATCTTGGTACCTTCAGTGCCATATCATGTGGAAAAGCTTAGAATTTTTTTTCTCAGCAATATCAGTGGATATCTGCGATGTTAAAATGAAGCTACTTCAATAATATAATCATTTGTATCCAAAATTGCACAATTCAACTCAAAAGGGTAGCTGAGTTTATTTCTTACAATATCTTAGTAACATCAGTGCCAGGTCATGTGCAAAAGCAAGAGATAGTTTTATCAGCAATATCAGGGGTTGTTGACTTCTACAAGACATTTGATTCCCCATTGGTTTTTCTTTAGGTACACAATTCCTATCACTTTTAAAAAGATCATTGAACTCCGATCTGTGTCCACACTTCACAAATTACGCAGTAGATTCATAGACCTACTTTACTTGATAATAAAGTTAAATACTATGTGATATAGACATGATTGTTGTTATCTACGAATATATATTTTCTCAGCTATAAGGGGTTTTTTTTTTCTTGTAAAGTAAATTTCATAGGATACAGGTATGTCCATTTTAATAAACATATATTTTTCATTTTCTTTTTTTTTTGCAGTTTGATATCAGTATTGAAATAACTCCATTATCTGCCCGATGTTCTCACAATTTAGAAGAAGGCTAAAAAATATGATAAATTGAAGCCCATTAGAAAGGAACTCAATTGTTATCTATTCAAATATTAAAATACATGGGAGATTTATTCATTCTTTAAGGATAATTACAGTGATAGTCTTTGCATGTAAAATTACATTTAAACTGTGCAACTATATATTCAAGAAGTAGTGTAAATCAGACGTAGATTTTACAAAAATCAACAGCTTAAAAACTTACAACTTTTCAACTTTATACACAACCATTCCCCACAATAAATTAAAATCCAGGCTTTTTGATATCATTGACAGCTGCTTTTTCAATAAAAATGGAATGTGTAAATTTTCTTACCTGGTCATTGGTCATTTGCAAAATTATTTTGTTAATAAAGATTCTGATTACACACACAAGTACTCTGAAGTTGACATCAAGAACATGCATGAGTCTCTGATTGACTATATCAATGTGTTTTTTTTTTGAAACCAGGTCTTCCAACAATCTTTTGGAATTTCCATGGGTACCAATTGCGCCCCGTTTGTAGCAGACCTTTTTTTGTATTCATATGAAGCATATTTTGTGCAAAATCTTATGCATGAAAAGAAGAAAACCCTTGCTGTGGCTTTCAACTCGATCTTGTAGCTTAGTCGGTAGAGCGTTCGCTCCGTGATCGAGAGGTCGTGAGTTCGCATCTAGGCCGACACTGACCTAGTCGTTAAAATTGGTAGCAACTGTTCCTTCGCCATGCGCTCGGCATTTTGAAGTGAAAGTTGCGGGTCCTTCGGATGAGACCTTAAAAACGGAGGCCCCGTGTCAGTGGCAGGCGTTGGCAGGATAAAGATCCCTCACTGCTCAATGGCCCTGAGTGCCGAGTAAAGGTCAAAATTTGGAGTCCGTCACCGGCATACGGTGACGTCTAGATATGAGTGAAAAAATTCTCGAGAGGGATTTTAAACAATATACAATCAATCAATCAATCAATCAACTCGATCTTCAGATATATCGACGACGTATTGTCAATGAACAATGGTAATTTCCATTCCTATGTTGATACGATATATCCAGGAGAGCTTGAGATAAAAGATACCACAAAGTCTGACACATCTGTTTCATACTTGAATATTTTACTTGAAAAAGACGTTAATGGTAACCTAACACCCAAGTTATATGATAAACATGACAACTTTCACTTTTCTATCGTCAACTTCCCTTACTTATGCAGCAATATACCTTCACTACCTGCATACGAAGTGTATATATCTCAGTTGATACAATTTCTAAAATGAGGTAAATTATTGACAAGCAAGTTGATGAAACAAGAATATCAGTAGCCCTCTTTAAAGTCATCATTTGGTAAATCTTATGGTCGATACAATGACCTTGTCAGTCAAATGTTGACTGACGTTTTTCATACCAATTCTTAGTCCATTAATTATACACCGAATTTACAACGGATTTTTCTGTTATTTCACAATCATGACAAGGAGCACACGGCGGATGTGACCGGTCAGCAGGGGATGCTCACTCCTCCATGGTACCTGATTCAACCTCTGATGTTTGCTCTGCTTCTATTTTGTATTGTTTTAAGACTTTGATATTGAATACTATTCGATATCTCCATATTCTTCCAAAATTCTGATTGAATGGGTGAAATAACTTCCATGAAAAAAATAAAGTTTCTGTCCAATTCCTTCAACTTTTTTATCTTTATGGGTGTTTCTTTAAACCCGATGCTCAGCTTTCTCTGATGACTCCGACCTGATCGTTGGACATTACGGAGATAGCCGCCTTTTTGTACCAAAAATTTGAAAATGCGAATAACTAGAGTTTGGATTTATCAATTTTAAAATAATATATATATTAAGGAAGTTTTGAAATGCCTCCATTAATACTTATAAAATCAACAACAACAAAAAAATAAATAAAAAAAATAATTGATTAAAATTTACAGCCGATACTGCCCGAAAGCATTGACGACAAACAAAAAAGTAAAGTTCTTGCTAGTATTTATCACGATCTAAAACCCCTGACTGTTTTACATTGAAATATTTTACTGTTCTTGAGTATAAGAGGACAAATGTCATTTTAAATTAAAAAATGGTCCGTATCTAGCCACCGGAAAAGAATTTTGATTTTTAACAAGTAAAATCATATAACAACACATCTTTCCTGAAAATTTTATATCAATCTCTCTCATAGCCTTAGAGAATTTGAATGCAACACATTAGAAAGTAAAACAAAACAACTAGTTGAATCTCTGAAGGGTCACTCGTGAAGACGAAATACCTTAATTATGAAAAAAAAAGAAAAGAAAAGAAAATAAGTACGCTAGCATCAGTATCTACCTGTTGTAGATAAACTAAAAGATAAAGTAAATTGGCGGTGTTTTTAACAGTCTGCAACGATAGCACATAAATAATGAACATTATTCAAGATAAAAGTCCATTCAAGCAATACAAATTAGGAGAACAAACGCTGACATCTAACACTGTCTAAACATCAGAGATTTCTGTAATCACTTGCAATGAAAAAGGAGTGACAATCCGTGATTAACGACTTACAGCCGCCGTGTCCTACTTGCCGTTGTTAATTCAGTGGAAAAAAAAACTATCAATTAGTATAGAAACTTCAGTCATTATTTAAACATTTGAACATTGTTATGCCGATAGTAGAAATATACGAGACTTGATAATTCTTATCGTTTTAGAAATTGTTGCTATATAGAGCACGGAACGATATGATATAAACCCATCTGCAGGTGAAACTGGTTTATTGCTATTTAAGAAAGAAAGTTGCGGTTGAAAAGTTGGAGCATCGAATCAACAGGAAGATATACATGTAAACCGAATCTTCAGGTACTAAGGTTATACGAGGGTTGATCCAAAAGTTTTGGAATTTCTTTCTAAAATTTTACCGTGATTTGATGAAAGCAAGTAACAGGCATATTTATAATATAACTTAATAATGCAACAATATTAATTTTTTTTTACAATTTTTCAATTACCAATTAGCTCACACGAGTTTTCTGAAAATGGATAGTTGTGAAACCCGGGGTTGGGGGGGGGGGGGGGGGGACTTCTACGTAACGTCAAGTTAGATATGCCACGACACGTTATAGACACATCTCACCCTAATGACCAATTCGAATGCGTAATTCTTTTAAACTTTTGGATCAACTTTTGTAGTGTTGCATTAATAAGGGAAGTTGATAATTGAATAGGTAAAGTCAACACGTTTGTCTGAAAATTTTGTTGTACTCTTTGATATTTTTCTACAAATTGTAAGTTCATTGATTTTATAGCAGTTTGACGTAGAATTTCCGCCATTGGATGATCAATGTAAAACTTATCATTGCTTGCTATCATTGAAATCCTATCAATCTCCACACTATGCAAATTAATCAATAGATACATAAACCTATCGTCCTTGATAATAAAGTTGAAAAACATGTGACATACACATGATGTTTGTTATATGAAATAGCAAAATGCAAATGCGTTAATACTTATTATTTCCTCTGCTAGAAAGCATTTTTCATGTAAAAGAAATGTCAAAGGATACATATACTGTACAGGTATGTTTATTATATATAAGCATTTATCATGTACTTAGTAGTAAATATACCGATTCTGCACGGTTGACCTAACAATACCCCATATCACGGACCGGTCCGAAAATCCATATCACGTATCGAACCGACGGGTCGAAAATCCCTATCAAACAGGAAGTAACTTTCGTATTAAGGTAGAATGGGATATCTCCATGTTATGACGTACTTCCGTTTGAAATATTGTTTTGATTTGCATGAGCGCTTATTATCGGGTCAAAAATTGTAGATACACCGTTTAAAAGAACAAACTGTAGCTAATTCAATGCAAGTTCACATAAGTCGGCATTTTAGCTAAAATAGACAAAAAAGTATATAACTTTACTTTTAATTGTACTATGGATATTTAAAAAGCAAACACTGTAAATCATGTAGTTTGAACATTGCAGCTTTTGAACACTATTAATGAAAAGCTGTCTTTCAATTGTTTAACTGTCCACTACCCCAGGTGTTCGATGAGGCATGGATAAGTATGAGGATTTCACATTGTGTTTAATAATTACCAATCAATTATCACGTTAACCAGGACTGATTGTCTTTGTTATTGAATTCAAGAAGTAACTGTTTGGTCACAAATCAGCTAGCTGTTGGATATAGTCCGAATACTTTTAAATGAATGTAATGGCTCGATCTGAATGAGACACGTTTTGAAAGCGATTGTCCAGGCATTGTCTTCAAAACAGTTCTAAGTTAAAGACTACCAACGAAAGAAAGTGCGATTTTTTTTATATGGGTGAATCATTTCTTAAATAGCACCCAGATTTTTTCAACCCCTGGAAAATAAAGAAAGATAACTCTTCCGATCAGATCTTTTAATCCAAATATATTTAAATGCATCTGATATTTTCCATTTATATATATTTTTTCAATTTCTTTATTTCAATTTGCCGACATATTAATATACATTCTAATTGTAGATTTTCATGCAATTTTATCCGTCTGTTTTCGAGAAATGAAGTTTTCCCAGTTTTTTACGCTTATTTTTTTTAAATTAAAAAAAAAATACGAAGACATATTTCTTGTCATTTTTGTTTTTATATACACTTGATATAAGAAAACTTCTTCCTATGATATTAAGCATTTGATATAAGAATTATATGATAAAAAATCAGTTTTGTATTTCTCATTAAAATAATTAAAAAAAATTATCAAAATTACGATTTAACATACTGATGCGTGATGGCATTTCAAATCCTCCTAATTTGGGTACATGAATATATAGGAGAAATTTCGTTTGGTATCCCATACCACCTTAAGTTAAAAAGTTAATTTACTCGATTTTATGTAAATATTCTTATAAAATAATTATTGAATTACATTTGTGGTCTTAATTGTTTTTTCAATTACTTAAAATTGGCTCTTAAAGATTTTAAAGACAACAGCACTAACAAGCAAAAAAATTCTTCAACCACCATATGTGAACTCGCATATGAAGTATTTTAAATATATGATAAATAGAATACCACATACTAAAATCCATATCATAGGTCATATATATGATATGACCTATGATATGGATTTTAGTACGTTATATTATCTATTAAACATATTTATATTTTCCATGTTTTGAGGAGGCTCATTACACCACTTTTTGATGACGTACTACACAAAAAAAAAATAAACCTCCATTGTGTCGTCCGGTTTCCCCTGGGGAGGATTTGTACAGATACCTCTTTAATATGACCCTAACCTTTAAAACGCTTTAAAAATATATGAAACATGCGGTGTAATAAACAGTGAAAACAAAGTAACGGATTCATTATGCAAGTGTAATATTCCGGAAATTTATATTGTTATCATGTAGATTCAGTCATTAGGTTGCGGGTGTAAACATCCTCTTTAAGAGGTATATAAAGACTGAATCCACATTATAGAGTGTTCATTCCAGTGCAAGCTGTGCTTAGAGTAAGACGTGTGTGAACCATAACAGCAGTAAGTGAGACTTAACAAAATAAAGTCAGCTTACAGAAGAAGTCCACCTTATAAAATTAATAAGGTGTAGTCTACACAAATTGTGAATTAATAAAGGCTGTTATGTTTTGGAGTGTCAAGCCACTTAGAGGCTAACCAGCAACGGAGGTTAGCCACCTCAACTGTAATTCGTCTTAAGATTGTTGAACCGCATGGCAACCAGGCTGTTGTGTGCAGTGTGTCTGCCTGAATAAGGCTAGCAGTGTGCACAGCAGTTGAAGGGCTGTCACTTGTGCTGACTGTGTCCTGAATAAGGCTGCAGTACAAGCGTCAGTCCGAGGTTGGCCAGTGTAAGGGATAGCTTACCCACTGCCATTTTCTTAATCATCTGTAATTATTTGATTCACCTTTGAATATTGTCATCGTGATTATTAACCTAGATAAGGTTGGCCATCTATTTGTATATTTTGCAGGCCTTTGTAATCATTTGTCAATCATTTATAAAGAAAAATTATATTATATTGGAAATCATCCCCCAAAACCTTGAATCGACAAGGTACGATCCCCGATTGCTATTATTATTCCGCTCGACACGTTACACATACACCAAGAATTGCTTTTAAGCAGAAACAAAAGAAAACAACAGTCAAATCTTCGCCAAACAAGTACCGGTAATGTCAATTTCATAGCGACGCATGCAGTGAGCTCTATCAATCAATCACATGTTTGTATGGAGGAAATTCGAGTTAATATCTACAACCTTGTTCAGTTGTTGAAATTAAAATTTTATTTACTTGCACTATTTACTGTGTTGGTGTTAATTAATATATTTGCTTTATTGATTTAAATGTATACTCTGGCAATTTAAAGCTTTGTTCTGAATTTTAGATGTAATGTCAAACGTTCCTTAGTGTTTTGAGTCTTGGATAATAAGGAAAGATAACTCTTGAAAGTGGACTTTTTACACCAAATATTTTTTTGAATTGGATTTTTCATTTCGTTTCAACATTCTTCATTCAATTTGATACGTGTAATTCATTGAAATACATTCCTTGTCTCTTTAGAACTCATTTTCTTAATGTTTTATGCATAGATTAAAAAGATAATGACATTAATTGTTTTTTAGGATAAAATTATTTTTTCTAATAAAATTATTATTAGGTATTATGAGGTATTTTCACTGTGTGTACTTGTCTTAAGAAGATGCCCATCATTTGACACCGAAAGTTCTGAAATTCTGTTAATAATAAACTTGAAATGAAACATTTCACTAAAATTAGACAAAAACTAAAAAAATCTATAAAAAATATTTATGATATCAATACCCCCATCTGGATATTTGACATCTACATTATAAGTGGTGCTGTATTGAAATAAAAAAAAAAAAACTGTCGATGTAATGAGCCACCTTAAAAAAAAAGTTTTGAAATGACAATTCATGAGAATACTTAATATTTGTGAAATCAAAGATTATAGGAAATGCGCTCAATTTTTAATAAATTAAATATTAAGTTTATCGGATAAATTTGTATGCTGCGTGGATATTCAATGGCATTTAAACCACAAAATATGACACGGGTAGTTATATTGCAATCTGACGGTTTTGGTACATTTCTCATTGTTTAAGAACTAAAATCATTGTAAGCCGAATTCTCATTCGCTTTTACGGTATTTTATCTTACAAAGAATTATGAATTTCTAAAAGAGCGATACATGGTAAGTGTCTCAAATGGCCCCTTAAAATGGAAATCTTAAATTTACTTTATATATAGCTTTAATTTGTACAGCTATATATGCGACCTTTATTGGTCATTTTCATTTTGATCAAAATGCCGTTATTTTAGAAATATGACATCATAAAAATCACGTTTTCCCGCTATTTTTTGCATATTTTGTATAAAACTACTTATTTTCAAGCAGTTTTTCTTTCAAAAAATATAGAGCGCAATCGATAACAAGATTAATATTTTTACCAAAGATGTATCTAGTTAATACTAATTAGTGATAGAAAAATTATTTATGTTCTACGCTGCGCTCTATGTTTCTCATAAGAAAAAACATCAAGAAAAAAGGCATATTTTTGGCTTATTTGTTAGATAGCAAAAATAGCATTATTTCTCATGTCATTTACAGCTAGTGAGTGCATAAATGTGAAAAATATATTGGAAATATTTCTAATATAATCTCTTCTACAAAATAAATATGAATAAAACATATCTGAATGTCATTCTAAAATGTTGATTTTTAGGGGGCCAAAATTGGCTCTTATCATATATACTCCTTTACTAAAATACTTTCGAAATTATCAATGCCCATTTCATAAACACACTGTAAAATAATTTGTAGATAAAATCCTTTCATTTTATTTTTAATTTCTTTACTAAGAAAACAAGGGTTGTTTATAATTAAACAAGAAAACATTGATGTAACCATCAATTGTCTCCCGGGAAATATATAAAGTAAGCAATGAATATAAGTCTTGATCATCAAACCGCTTTGGTATGTGTGAAATGGCATGCCTCTAATTGATGGCGACAATAGTGGCGAGTATTTTGAAAACTTACAGTCGGATAAAAATCAAGCAAAAACGATACCATTTTAAACTTGATCAATTGCTTATGTAAATGTTGGCTGCATAAAATATAAATTGATGTTAGACACATGTATCACCAATATTCAAAAATTTATTAATTTTCAATTTTAGAATATAAAACATGAACTATGCAGAGTGCGTTTTTATGCGAAAAGTAAAATTCGATATTCTAAAAAAGGGGATCTGTCGTTTTTCCTATAGTATAAGATAAGCAACTTTATATATTAAACATGTAAAACATATTTATTTTTACATATTCATTTTATGGAAGTAAATATATTATGTATCTCGTAATTTAGATAGGGAAAGAAAATTCTGATTAACAATATTTTCAATGTTTAGGAAACCTTTAATTCTGAATAACTTCTCCTATCTCAATCACCATACACCAACACTTAAACTTATATGTATAGAGCAGCCCGGTCCTCCGGACTGCAATAATGCAAACTGGCAACATATTCCTACTGGGGATCAATGTTTGGACTTCTTTTGCGGGAAATACGTTTATCCTTCTCTAGTGCATCAAGATTCCATTGGTTGTCCTTCATTTGAAATTTACATGTTTAACAAAAGTTGTTGAAATACATGAAAACGGTTTAAACATGTTTTGAACCCTTAATCCATTTTAACATATTTATAAAATTGACATCTTGTCCTTTGATTCCATATTTTAATTCATATTGATTTCATTTTTGACTATAAAAAATTACTCCCATCAAGAAAGACTACCCAATCTTCTATTCTTATAAACATTTTCAATGGATCCATAGCCAATTTGACGTGTGCTTTCTCTAATGCATTTGTACGAAAATAGGGCACTTATCTGACATAATTGTTATTATATTTTTTTTCTTTTTTCAAAACTTTACAAAAGGCTGTGATGATTGTTTTGATTCTTAACAACGCGTTTCCCTCTAAATCTAGCATTTACAGATACAAAGTGGCACATAGCAACAATACTTTTTTGTTGACCCCACAGATTGCAATCGAATAGTTTGACTTTCATATTTAATATCTCCTTTTTGCCTTTGATTGATTGATTGTATATTGTTTAACTCCCTCTTGAGAATTTTTCACTCATATGGAGACGTCACCGTATGTCTTTGAAGGGCTTAAAATTTAGTCCTATGCTCGGCATTCAGGGCCATTGAGCAGTGAGGGTTAATCTTTATCGTGCCAGCGCCTACCGTGACATACCATTCACGGTAGTTCAGTCGGTAGAGCGCTCTCTCCGTGATCGGGAGGTCGTGAGGTCGTGAGTTCGCATCTCGGCCGCGACTGACCCAGTCGATAAAAAATGGGTAGCAACTGTTCCTACGCCATGCGCTCGGCACTTTGAAGTGAAAGTTGCGGGTCCTTCGGATGAGACCTTAAAAACGGAGGCTGTCAGCGGCAGGCGTTGGCACGATAAAGATCCCTCACTGCTCAATGGCCCTGAGTGCCGAGTAAAGGTCAAAATTTGAAGCCCTTCACAGGCAAACGGTGACGTTTCCATATGAGTTAAAAATTCTCGAGAGCGACGTTAAACAATATGCAATTAATCACCTACCGTGACACAGGACCTGCGTTTTTAAGGTCAAATACGAAAGACCCGTGACTTTCACTTCTGATGCCGAGCGCTTGGCGAAGGAACAGTCACTACCTATTTTTACGTCTTAGGTTTGACGTTTTTGCTTTTAAAGTATTGAAACAATCTGAAAACTATACAGTGTTAAAGATTACTTTTACACACATAAAAATCAAATATCTTCGGCGATTTATCTAAAAAATAAAAACAACAGTTTTCACATATTACACTCTCATTGCCTTCTTTTTTATTTAAAAGTGAATTTCTTAACGAGGTCAGTAGAAGATGTTTTTTTCTATAATGAGTAGCTCTTTGATAGAAATTTTCAATTTTATAAATATAAATTTATATACATGTATTTCCATATTTATTATGAAATATTGTATTACTAATTGGACAGATCTTAAACATGTAATTATATATATGAATTCAAAAAGGATGAACTCTGACACTTTTGAAGTATGTCATATTAAGATATCAAATAATTATCATGATCAAAGTCCATTGGAAAATCACAAATTGCGCACATAGACCATATAGAGCATATTAGGATCTCTATGTTTAGGCGTCTTCACTCATAAAGCACTTTAAAAAGCAAAGAAAATGATGAATGTAAACTTACCATATATCAGTGACTTAATCAGTAATTTAAATTACAATGAAGAGTGTTCCTATTTATTAGCTGACGTATTGATATTTCTAGGAAGCATACATTATTTAAAACCTTTTACAAGGGAGGAAGAAAACACTAGATGTGGCCTTCATCTCTGCATTTAGATATACATGTACAGTGACCAATTCTTCTCAAAAATATATATATGTATATGTGAGGAACATGTCGTCTGGCCTTAATTGTTTACGTTTTTTCCTGATCACGACAACGAGTGTGACTATTGTACAGGACATGCTCAATACACGATGTCTTATTTCACCTCCAACTTTTAGTGGTGTTTGTTTTTTGCTTCCTATTTATTGGACTTTTAATCTTGAGTACGATTTGCTTTCTCCATATTTTTTATGTCATGATACAAGGATATTTTTTTCCTTTTGCAGATTTGCGACTCTTAATTGTTTTATAAGATATCACCATGAATCACCTTCCTCGACTATCTGAGGCGGTTTATTTTGGTAAGTGCCAAAAGATAGGGACTCCTACTGAACTTAGGATGAGGAGGGAAGTGAAGGGCATAAAGGAGGAAATGTATGGGCAGCGGAAAGGGCAAAAATTACCATAATGTGAAAACAAACAATTATTTTAATTTCAATGACCATAAAAACTTAACAAATGATATACAATGCATAATGAACAGACGTTTTCGCACAACAAATATACATTAAAGCAAAACCAACGACCACGTACGTAACAAATATGTATGAATGCAAAACCAACGATCATCTTTGCAGTACAATTGTACATAAAAACACGACAAGCGAAAAAAAATTAACAAACGTGCACGCGGTAAATCTAGTCCTCCCGGATCCTGACGGTCCCAGTTTTTTTAGTCTCGTTCAACCAGACGCTCGGCTGTCTCCGTGAACTCCGACCAGCAGAGAGTCTGGTAAAGAATCACGTAAGCGTTTGTAACCGTCAGAGGGCGCTATCTTGTTTTCATTTTGAAGTTCCTTTTTGAAAACAAATGTTAAATGTGTTTCTTCTTCTGGATTGTGACTTTATATTAAATTAACTATTCTTTAATTTGGGACCCCAAACGAGAAATTACAATATCAATCGAAGGAATGTGTATTACGCAGGTAAGGCTACACTACTTTCACTTTTGCTTTCGTACAGAATTTTTGCAAGACATAATAAAACACACTTACCTATAACTGGTGGGCATTACCGTAAACAATTCCTCTCAAACAGCTTTAACATTTAGACATATAACTTTTACATCTTTAAGTTATTTTTCTGCTGATTTATCATGTATTTATTTAAATCGTGTAGGTGTGTTCTTTTCAGCCAATCAAAAACTTTACCAGAATTTCGGTAAGCCTCATTTTGGCGTCACAAACGATAATACGTATCTTTACCAGACCCTCTGGGTGGTCGGAGATTTACGGAGACAGCCGAGGGTCTGGTTGAACGAGACTAAGTTTTTTTTCAATCGGAGTTCCTCGGATGACTCGTACCTCGCACCAATCGGAGTTCCTCGGATGACTCGTACCTCGCACATGCGTAGCGGAGTCAGCCGAGGATTGCCGATTGAGTTTTTTTTTTCGCAGTATCACCTGTCAAAAAGCGACAAATCTAGTACTCAGCTATAAATGCGAAAACCACTGTAAATAGAATACCGATGTTTTAGTAGAATCGCGATTAAAAACAACAAACTGAGGTATATTTTTTTTAATGAATGAAAACCCTCATTTGCATGCAAGATTATTTGTATGCACAAAAATTCCCCACACATTTATTTTTGTATAGAACTCTTGGCCACATCATGTTTATATTCCCAGGCTCTACAATTAACATGGACGTGGTTCTACCTCGGACCCCCTTGAATTTAACCTCTTTTTTGTTAATTTATCTTTAAAATTTCAAAAAAAAAAAAAAAAAAAAAATTAGAATAAAGAATTTATATAAAATGAAAATAAAATCTCATTCTCCTTTATGCCGTTTCGTCATTTTTAGCTCACCTGAGCCGAAGGCTCAAGTGAGCTTTTCTGATCACATTTTGTCCGTCGTCCGTCCGTCTGTCTGTCCGTCCGTCCGTCCGTCTGTAAACTTTTCACATTTTCGACTTCTTCTCAAGAACCACTGGGCCAATATTGACCAAACTTGGTACAAAGCATCCTTGGGTTAAGGGGAATTTATATTGTTATATTGTTAAAATGAAGGGACATATCCCCTCGCAAGGGGAGATACTGAGTAATCAAGAAAAGACAACAATAGGGTTGGGTCATTAAAAAATCTTCTCAAGAACCACTGGGTCAGAAAAGCTGAAACTTATGTGGAAGCATCCTGGGGTAGTGTAGATTCTAAATTGTTCAAATCATGACCCCCGGGGGTAGGGCGGGGCCACAGTGGGAAATCAATGTTTTACATAGAAATATATAGGAAAAATCTTTGAAAATCTTCTTCTCAAGAACCACTGGGCCAGAAAAGCTGAAACTTATGTGGAAGCATCATGGGGTAGTGTAAATTCTAATTTGCTCAAATCATGACCCCCCGGGGGTAGGGCGGGGCCACAATGGGGAATCAAAGTTTTATATAGAAATATATAGGAAAAATCTTTGAAAATCTTCTTCTCAAGAACCACTGGGCCAGAAAAGCTGAAACTTATGTTGAAGCATCCTTGGGTATAGTGTAGATTCTAAATTGTTCAAATCAAGACCCCCGGGGGTTTGGCGGGGCCACAATGGGGAATCAAATTTTTACATAGAAATATATAGGAAAAATCTTTGAAAATCTTCTTCTCAAGAACCACTGGGCCAGAAAAGCTGAAACTTATGTGGAAGCATCCTGGGGTAGTGTAGATTTTAAATTATTCAAATCATGACCCCCGGGGGTAGGGCGGGGCCACAATGGGGAATCAATGTTTTACATAGAAATATATAGGAAAAATCTTTGAAAATCTTCTTCTCAAGAACCACTGGGCCAGAAAAGCTGAAACTTATGTGGAAGCATCATGGGGTAGTGTAGATTTTAAATTATTCAAATCATGACCCCCGGGGGTAGGACGGGGCCACAATGGGGAATCAGTGTTTTACATAGAAATATATAGGAAAAATCTTTGAAAATCTTCTTCTCAAGAACCACTGGGTCAGAAAAGCTGAAACTTATGTGGAAGCATTCTAGGGTAGTGTAGATTCAAAATTGTTCAAACCATGACCCCCGGGGGTAGGGCGGGGCCACAATGGGGAATCGAAGTTTTACATTGAAATATATAGGAAAAATCTTTGAAAATCTTCTTCTTAAGAACCACTTAGCCAGAGAAGTTGAAACTTATTTGGAAGCATCCTGGGGTAGTGTAGATTCTAAAGTGAATAAATCATTACCCCTGGGGGTTGGGCGTGGCCACAGTGGGGAATCAATGTTTTACATAGAAATATGTATATAGAAAAAATCTGAAAATCAAAGCTGAAACTTATTTGGAAGCATACTGGGGTAGTGTAGATTTCAAATTGTTTAAATTATGATAAGTGGGAAGGGTGGGGTCACAATATGTATTACAAGGGGGAAATCTGTTAAAGAACAGAATGGCCAATGCTTCTCAGGTGAGCGATGTGGCCCATGGGCCTCTTGTTATTTTGTTGTTGTTACATAAATTGGTTTTCTCCATTTCTTTAAATATTACAAGAATCTACATTACAGTGACATATCATATTACAGGCACGTAGCAACATTTCCAAATTTTAAGAAAAAGGTTTTAAAAAAGGGGGGGTATGTAGTATATATATTAGGGAAAAATTGGTACTAAAGGAAGTTGAACTGACCCCCCCCCCCCCCCCCCCACACACACACACACACGCGCGATCGGTTTTCGAGTTTGGGCTATTTCATTTTTAATTTCCTTTTTGTTTTTGCTTGTCAAGTTTTTAAAATCTTTTTTTCAGCTTGATGGATTTTTTTTCTCTGGTTACCCTCTCCTTTCAAAAACTCTGAGCTCTACGTCAATGTATAACAATGCAATACTTTCATTTTGCATGGTTTAAACATATGCACAATGTTAGATTTAGCTATTTTTATGAAACTTTTGATAAAAATCTTATTTGAAATCAAATCATTTGGATGTAATGAATTCTTATCAAATTTAAATCTTCATTTTTTTTTTTATTATTAACACCACCTATTTTCACTGAAATACTAATTCCATCTTTTTGAGAAGAAATATCTTCTCAATATTTTTTATATCTTTAAAGATACATGGCCACAGATTTGAAGTTAATTTTATTTCATCTTAATGTTATTGAAACAAGATCAGGCGCGGATCCAGGAATTGAAGTTAGAGGGGGCGCCAATAGTAGGCAAGGGGACTGGGGGCCGCCTTAAGGCCCCCAGTGGGTCCAGGGCAAAGCCCTGGTGGGGGCCCAGGCGGCGAAGCCCCCGGAAGCTCCTGGATTCTAGAGATTTTGTAGGGTAAAAATGAGTTCTACCAAGTATACATATTTACATTTTCTAGACGAAACTGTGATTTACGTTAATTTTGACAATTTTAGGGGGGGGGGCGCCGGGTGCGCCCCCGCTTAAATCCGCCACTGAAGATTGCCACTTTTCCTAAGTATTAAGAATAAAATTAAGATTTGCGAGATTGCAAAGATGTGTTAATCAAACCCGTCTAAAAGTTTGAAGTTTTAATAATTTTTATTTGAAATAAGATTTTTAATATATTTTTGTGTGAAATGCTATTACAATATATAAGTCGTAATATTATACAGAAAATATGAACTCCAAATCTGTGTCCATGCACCTTTACTTTCTACGTCTCTCTGTATCGATGTCCGTTTTTGGTTTTCATATTATAGCGGAGTACTACATTTAACGCTTTTGGAAGGTGATTCTGCTGCTTCAGTAATAAATACGTAAATTTGATTTTACATATTATTGAATTCATTTAAAAAGGAAATATGCATAACTAAGAAGTTTGAAGAGTTTCTGTGCACCGACAAAAAAGAAATCGCCCCCCCCCCCCCCAAACAAAGAAAAGAAAACAAAACAAAAACGGGACCGCCAGGAGTCGGGAAGACTAGATTTACCGCGTGCACGTTTGATAATTTTTTTCGCTTGTCTTGTTTTATGTACGTTTGTACTGCAAAGATGATTGTTGGTTTTGCATTTATACATGTTTGTTACGAATGTGGTCGTTGGTTTTGCTTTAATGTATATTTGTTGTGCGAAAACGTCTTTTGATTATGCATTGTATATTATTTGTCAAGTTTTTATGGTCATTGAAATTAAAATAATCGTTTGTTTTCTCATTATGGTAATTTTTGCCCTTTCCGCTGCCCATAGAAATGCAGTTGGCACTTATTACCAAAGGAGTGTACCGAATGCTGAGTGGAAGTAGAAGAGAGGGATTCAGACTAAACGATTAAGATTTTATTATTTGGCCCCCTGACGTCCAGGTAATATGTGAACTTTCTCAGAGAAGTCGTTACCGTATCCCACAGTACACTGTAATTCTGATGGAATGTGAAGACTTAACACCAGGATTTACCAAACTAAATCTGATAATTCCAACAAAATCTTATGAAATTGGATCCTCTTCTATAGAGATCAACAACAAATTGTACGTTTCTAGTACGTTATTCCACCATATTAAATTGCTAAAATACAATGAGATGTCTCCCTTTTCTCTTCGTTGGTTCCCTCATGGACCCTGTTCTACGACTGTCATCCTCGGAGATTTAGAATCGGATAACGTTGATTGTTTCCATTCACATCACTGGCCGACAATATCTCTACCATGGATACAAAGATGTCGTACACAAGGTTGGCCATCTTAAGATGTTATATCGGATATATTAAACGGAGGATTCCATGTTGTTCCTATCGGCAGTACACCTGAAAATGTACTCGAATGGAGAATCTCATTCTCTCAGGCAGAACAAAAGCTTGTTTTTGCAATGAATCACTGTCAGTGTCTATGTTATGGTCTTTTAAAATTAATTCTAAAAGAAGTAATTAACTTTCAAAATAATACACCTGTTCTTTGTTCATACTTTTTAAAAACAGCTTTATTTTGGGTAATTCAGAAAAATAGGTTCTTGATTTGGACACCTGATAATTTATTGTCTTGTTTCTGGGAGTGCTTTAAATTATTGATAAACTGGGTACGTATTGGAGAATGTCCAAACTTTTTCATTCCACAAAATAATATGTTTCGACACAAAATCATTGGTTCTGTACAATCTGCTCTGTTCCGCCAATTGAATGATTTGTATGGTAAGGGGATATCATGTTTATTATTAAGTCAAAGCCTTAGACCTTATCTCAGTTATGCCATTTTAAATAGAACATTGAGAATTTGTACAGATGAGTGCAGTATCATATCTAAAACTGAGTTAGATTTAAGCTTATTTGCCGAGTTTCAAATGTTATGCATGGCTATGTCATGTATTGAGGAATTCATCGGTTTCATGCGAAGAATAGAAAGATTGCTGAAAGGACAGTTGACACCCTATCAAGCAGTTACATTACAATGTTTGACATCAGATGCGTTACAAAATGCGGCCATAATGATCCAGAGCATTGGATATCCATATAACAATTATACCAACAAGGTACATTACAAAGCTTACAAAGTCTCTGCATTGCTATAACAGTCATGTACCTTAGCTTGGAATATGTGTCTAGCAGTCTGCATCTCGCCATGTACCTTTACAGAACTCGTAGATTTGAACATTCACTCAAATGTTTGCAAAGAGCAAAAGAGAAAATCTTATTGCCATACATCATGTATAATGGCTGTGTTAATGTTGATATGTACAGGCGTTATTTTTCGATACGGCATTCCGAGCATATATATATGCTCGGAATGCCGTATCGAAAAATTTTTAAAGCACGAGTAACAAATATAGCTATTAACTGTACCTGTATTTACATTGAGGAACTTGTGTTAGAACAGATTATCAATATGAAAAATGCCATGCCTCTATTACCTGTTCCACCCCTTACTGTACATGCTATTAATACTGAATTACCACAAACTGGGTGACACAGAGAACTCTCAAGAATCTATACGGGATCTCAAAAATCTACTGACTTCGAATAATGAGGTTTATGTACCTACCTACCTTAGAAGTATTTCGTGGGAAATACTGGGTATCTGCCAAAAAACATGCGGTGATTATTTGGAATCCCTACAGAGTTATCAAAACGCTTTACAATTACAGCAAGATCAAGCTACTAAGATTCAGGAGGCTATATCATATAGACTACAGACATTCAACAGAGAACAGGTGTAGTTTGCTCAAAGACAAATGCATTTTTCTTTTCAAATTAATTAGTGTTATTTGTTCACAGATCATATTTTTTTAATATAAGAGAAAACAAGTTTCGAATAACATGTTCGCAAACAAAATGTATGTCGATTTTGCAGTTTGCATGACTTCCAATTCAACTTTGCAGATCATAAAAAGGTGCAGTTATTCAAGAAATATACAACTGATGTTTTTCGATGAAAATTTGATGAAACAAGAATATCAGCAGTCTCATTTAAAGTCATCATTTCGTAGGTTCTTTGGTTGGTACGACCTTGTCTAATCAGCATCAGTCAACAGTATCAATAATTATCAATCAGACGTATTTTGGGGACTAGGGCTAATTTTCTATCTACAATAATGTTAATTATCTCATTCTTTGACCTTGTATAATATTGTTTCAAATCTTTTACGTTTATTTTACATGATTGTTATAGTGCAAAAGAATATATAATCTAATTCTTTAACCACTTTAATTCTTGTTTTTCTTTTATTCTTCTGAACTCTGATTATGTAAGGGGCTAACCCCTAGCAGTCACGTGACAATATATGCGTATAAATACATATATTGTCTCTTTCTCATATAATGAGTGAGCGATTTATGACATGTATTTAAAAATTTTATTTCGATTTTTTAAAAGCAATACCCCGTATTTTATTCATAAAACTAAAGGTGAAAGGGATTTGGCAACATGTACACCTTTTCAAGCCCCACATTAAGGTAAGGGTGAATGCATAATCCACATTTTTGTAAAAAGAATGCAGTGAAAAACGGCATTCTCTACGTCTAAAATAAGATAAATTATTGACAAGCAAGTTGATGAAACAAGAATATCAACAGTCTCGTTTAAAGTCATCTTTTCGTAAGTTTTATGGTCGACACAATGACCTTGTTACATGTAGCAAATACAATTTATCATTAAATACTTATTGTTTGTCCATTATTTATACAATGAATTGACTACGAATTTTCCCGTTATACCCCGATCACGACAAGGAGCACACGGCAGGTGTGATTAGTCGACAGGGGAATCGCACTTCTCCATGGCACTTGCTCCTACCTCTGATGTTTTGGAGGTCCGTGTTTGCTCTGCTCCTATTTTGTATTATTTTGTTTGTTTTAAAAACACTTATATCTTCTTTTTATCATGAAATATATCAGAAAGATGAAACTGACATTTTTACAAAATACAAAGGAATAACATAAAATAGACAGAGCCAATTTAATGGTTAAAAGGTTTATAATGTTATGGTAGCATACACATTTTCTTGATGATTGTTGTCTGTTTTTACTTCCTCATAACCAGTGCTAGGACTCTCCTGTTTTGTTCTAGTGGACCATCTTTTATAAAAAATGAATGCTATTACAACTATCAGTAACAGTCCTGTAGATATAGAGAGAACAATGATGGCTATATCTTTTGTTGAATCAGATTTAGATTCACCTAGCATCGGATGGTCAAACGCTCCTGCAAATGAAGTACTCAGTTTATATTCACAATTCTCGCTTTTAATCGCTATAAGGAATGGAGATGTCAATAAAAAAATAAACACAGAATGATAAAAAAACAAAAAAGAAAAGCTTCAAAAAGTATTTTCACTGCACGAAAGTAAGAACAGAGAAATTGGATAATCTGACCCCATAAAAAGAATATTTGTGCCCACTGTAAAAATTTTGAAAAACGTCTTCCTTGAAGAGATTTTTAGAAATCTTTGAAATCTTTGGAAGATTCTATTCATTGATTGTTTTACAGTGCTTTGTATTTTTACACTATTTTATTGAAGTCATACAAAAAAACCATTAATGCTTCACGTCTATTGATATGAAAACGAAATCTAACCTTGCACAGAAATGTATTGTGTTAAGAAAGATTACTATATAATAAGTTACAGTAACATAAACCGCGTAACATATTTACTCTAATATTACTTATATATTTCCTGTATGTTTCAAATCCATTTTCATCACAACTTTTATTTTTGTCTTCTATTGAATGTTCTCAAACCTGTGAAACAATGTCCCCTATTTGTAACGAAAGCAGAAAACATTGAATCGTCTTTTTATCATAAATCTTATCTTTTTATCTGTTTTTTGACAAGAACTTTAACATGGATTATAACTTATGATAAAGAGATATGATTTTCATATATCACATGTGATTGCCAATAATACAACATAATCGAGAGACAATAATTCTTTGAATTATCTAGCCTTTTGTGTTTTTACCTTCTTTTGTTGTTAAAAGAATCCCCATTTCTATGGTTGTTGTGTCTTTTGTCGTGGTTGGAGGTAATGTTACATGCATTATTAAAACGAAAGGCTCTGATTTCTGACCGTTACTTCCAAATGCCTGCAAGTACATGTGCTTGACTTTTGTTTGGTTATTTAGACAAAAACATTATTTAACTAAAATGAAGTATATGGATATAACAAACAGTATTGAGTATCAAAGTAGATTAGAAAAAAATAAAATAGAGCAGAACAAACACGGACTTCCAAATCATCAGAGGTGGGATCAGGTGCCACAGAGGAGTGAATATCCCCTGCCGATCGACCGGCCATACCAATCGTGCGCTCTTTGTCATGATCAGGAAATAACAGAATTCACCGTCAATAAAATAAAACAAACCTGCAGAACTACCACCACACGGAAGTCTGAAGATTCACTGGAGTTGGAGAAGTTTGCAAACGACTGACTAAGGATGAAAGTACCATTTTCAAACGCAATATTGTCTATGTATCTTTCAGGATATGCTGTCAATAGAAATAGAAAATCAATTTTAAATGTTGTGAATGGTGTAAGTTACGAACACTGATTGTCATATTTTGACTTTCAGTATCTTAAAAAAGTGTCGAATCAAAAATAAGGGGTGCTTAATGGGTTTATGTAATAAATTATTTATGAATTCATTAAGTTTTATTCAGTGGCGTAGGAGGAGTTACAGATAAGATATTTACATTCTCTGGATGTTAAACTGCAATAAAAATATTTTCTGGAAGCGTTTCTTTCGAGAAAAAAAGTTTATTTGTTGTTTAACCTCCTTCTAGAGAACATGTGAGTTATATGGACACAATTCTTTCCAGTGGAGTAATGGGGATTTAGACATTTACTCGTCACTAAGGTTGTTTGGCAACGAAGGGTCATTTTCGTGCTAGCTTCATCTGCGGGAAGTTGTTTTAGTCTGAAGGACCGGTGCTCACTACCTGCACTGGTATTAAAGGTATACAGATACAATTTTGAAGTTAATATTTCAAAATTTGAAAAATTGATACATTGTAAATATCATTTTTTCATCTCGAAGTTATTTAAAGTTCGATTTTCTGGACGGGTTTGATTTACACATACTCGCACAAATGATAATTTTATTGATATCTTAATACTTAAGATATTCAATGCATAACGAAGGGTTATTGAATGGTTTTAAATAATTTTAAGCTAGTTAAAAACACATTGCTAGATAACGATAAAGGTGAAACAAGTTGTGGTCCTTTAAAAAAGGACTACAATACGTGGACTATATGCATGTGATTCTAACCGAAATCCAATTGATGAAGATTTTTATGTGTTTAAAGACTCACGTAGGTATGTTCGCATTTTGTACAATGATCTGCCTTCTTTGATTGATATCTCTGATTAGCATTTAGTTTTGTCATTTTATAAAGTCGGGCTGTTTTGATACATGTCCCATATCGGCTGGCACTAGACATCAGTTCTGGATTTATGCGAAAGGAATCTATTATTGGAAAATAGATCTGATGGTACATGTGTAGCACAGCTCTGTATTAATCGGACCCGACCTCTCCCACATTAAAAATCGGTACTTCAGGCATCTATCAAGCTGCATTTGGATTGCTGCACATCTGTCATATTAATTTGCCCGCCTTAATGCACATAAGTATAATGCCGATGAAGACTTGTTCTATTTTTCTAAAAACCTAAGACTAGTCATTGAATAAAGTTTTGAATTCAAGTTAATTTATCTATATACAGCAAGTTCTTTCTACTTTTTAAAATATTTGTGCCATAGAATCAATGTTTAGTTTCACTTTGAATAAAGTAAAAACTTGGTTAAGAGAGAAATTTGGATACGCAAATGAATATATATAAATACGATATGCAGATTTAAAAGCGAATATTGCCAATGAATGACATATTCTAATATTCGAATTGATATAGGCGACGGAATCAGCCGAAGTTTGCCGAAAGCGAACTCTCTAGCATTCTCGCGCATGCGTAGCCAGATATTGGCCCATGGCCTCCGATTTAACCTCACTTATATATTTACTTCAGGGTCAACGCATTGAACCAAATTAACAAGACTGATAACGTGGAAGGAGACAGTCTTTTTGCACGTCTAAATTTTTGAAGAGTTATCTGCCCTTGATGAAAAGAATTTTTTTTTTGATTTTTCAAAATTTCTGCGGTTAATAATTTATTTTATATCATGATTTAATAAAGAGGGAGTTAATGCATATTTTCACCAAGAGCTTTGTTTGAAAATCAAATAACTTTTTAAAATATCTGATAAAAATGTGTGCTGCACATAGACGTCAATGTTGATTTAAGGTGCAATTAATTAGACAATAATCAAAATTTTCGAATTCCTTTGGTGTATCATTTTTATTTGATACAATCTTCAAAATTCTGATTCAAATTTTGATTAAAAGTATCGGATCATTTATTTATTAAGTGTAAGATATGGTCGTTATGCATTGAATACCTTCAGAAAAGTTGCAGTTTTGTTTATTGACAAAAAACTATTAAAACTATAATACAGAAAATTCGCGTCGGAGTAGAAATGTTCGAAAGTAACTCCCGCTCACTAGTATTGTCAATCCATGCTCAGTGTTCTGTACTTGGTGTATTCAATTGTTCAAATCTGCACATATTGTAGATTCGATGTTTCTTCGGTAAACTAAAATAAAATCCTTTTCCTTTTTATTTAGTAGGCACTGGAGTGAGTGTTCGTTAATTGATTGGTCGGTATCATGGCCTTGTTAGCAAACTGAAATCTATTATTAGGCTTTTTTTATGTTGTTAATAAACAATTAATGCATCTTTGGAATTATACATTTCTCTACGGATTATTTTGTCAGCCTGATCAAAAAAGGGCTAACGACATATTGACATATTGTGACCTCTCGATATGGACTGCACTCTTTCACCTAACTATCGGCACTTCTTCTGACCACTCCCTCACACAAACTCTCTCTTAAATAGAGTTGACATTGAGAAAGAGGTAATTAATAAAATATAAATAAAAATCAGATATCAGAAACTATGCTTTGAATAAATTTGCTTTTGAAGTAAATTTATACAAATAGAAAAAACTTAAAATGTGATGAATTGGGGTAGGGGTAAGTGCATGTAAAAAAAATCCAATTCAATCTTATTCTAATAAAGTTTTATCCTAGGTTTACAGATCGATATTGCATGTCTTTGTTTTTAGCTTGGTCACTTTATTGCACGTATGTCATATTTCATAAATTAAAATTATAAATAGGCACTAAGTATACCTGTTAAATTGTATGTAATTTTTGAACGAGGACTATCTGTATCGATGGCCTTTAAGTGGCTAGGTTCAGTTTTGATGATTCCCTGAATTAGAGAAAAAGATATAATCGTTTGTTTTAGCAATGCAGTGTATGTGTGTGTAATTATTGCTCTTATGAAAAAAATATTTGTTTCAAATGCAAACAAAATTTCAAAAGTAAATAAATAAACCTGATCAAAGTAATCAATGGTGACAAAAATAGCCGGAACTGGACATGAGTAGCATGTAGTGGAGCAGTCATCCCTAACAAACACGGGAGGAGTGTCATCCACGTCAGTGAAGTTTACATTCAGGATTGTAGACATCGTATAAGAACCGTACTGAAGAATAAAATGTTTCTTCATTTCAATATAAATACTTGATCAATTAATGAAGTTTTAGCCCATCAAAATGACAAACTAAGGATCAAATGCACCCATTGGTTTTCTGAAATCAGATTATATTTCGCTTGAGAACCACGGCACAAAGAGCGATTCCATCATCGACGATGTCGAAAAATACGCGCATCTATTACGCTAAAAATTACAACAAACCAAGAGAAAAAAATACTGAAAGGAATTAGGGACGCACTAATCTGACTATGCATCATTTGATCTACATAGCTCATCGAGCACAAAATCACTCGTTGAGTGCAAGCCAAACTACTTGTTGTGCTAAAGATTAAAAGTCCATACATGGACCTAAAAAGCATCAAAGGTTGAATCATGCGTCATGGAGGAGTGGGCATCCCCTGCCAAGCGGTCGCACCCATTGTCTGCTCCTTGTCATGATCGGGAAATAACGGAAAAAAATTGTCGTCAATTCAGTGTATAAATAAAAGACTAACAATTGGTGTGAGAAACGTCAGTCAGCATTGACTCAATGGAAACTTGCATTTGCTGACAAGGTCATTGTGTCGACCATAAAACTTACAAAATGATGACTTAAAACAAGACTGCTGATACTCTTGTTTCATCAACTTGTTGGTCATTATTTTTTTAGTTTAGAAATTTTTTTCTACTTAGAGTATTTTCTTGCTTATCGAATCAACTGAGATACATAAACTCCGTATGCAGGTGGTGAGGGTATACTGCAGTATTAATCAAGGAAGTTGACGATAGAAAAGTTAACGTCATCACGCTTATCATATAGCTTTATTGTTAGATTACCATTAACGTCTTTTTCAAGTGAAATATCAAAGTATGAAACAGATGTGTCATTCTCTCTGGTTTCTTTAATCTCAAGCTCTCCTGGATATATTATATCGATATAAGAACGGAAATTATAATTGTAAATTGAAAAACTTCGTCGTATCGTATAAATCAATATATCCAATTGTCGACTTGAAGGTCGCAAGTGGTTTCTTCTTTTCATGCATTCTGCTTCATATAAATACAAAAATATAGAAAATCTCAAAATAAAGGATGGAGAGTTGCAAATGCAAAATTCACAACATTGCACCATAACAGGCTGTTAAGTATTAGAAGCATTAATTACAGTCCGTAGACCAAAATTCAAAGCGTACTACGCTGAGCTAGGATAGAAAAAAATCTACCATTCCATCTGGAAAACAGACATGCCCTTTTCTCAAAACTCGAGCTTGACGATCCTGTGGCATCGAACCCTTTACGTGAACGCTCTATGCAATTCCTCAATAATTCATTCCATGCATTAAATATAGAAATCGCGCAGAATTACTATAGATTAGTCGCAAATATAAACATCAGTAATGAGGTATCTTTGCTTACCTTTGCAGTGACATTTAAGATACCTCCAGTTTTTCCCAAACCGCACTGGATTCCTGTGTCTTCGTAATCAAAGTTCTTTATTTGATACAGGAATCCTGATGTGGTGTTAACAGTGAAATACTCGCTGGCATCGGCCTTGATAACGGGAATGTATTTCATAAAGCAATTTCTTTGCTTTTTTGTAACTGTACATGTTTATAATGAAATATATGAGGATAACGATCATCATTCAAGCTCAAAAGTGCAATAAACAATACAAAATACGAGCAGAGCAAACACGGACCTCCGAAAGATGAATTGGGATCAGATAGGTCCCATGGAGGAGTGAGCGACCCAAGATTCGTTTTTGAAAATATATATTTTTGTCAAAGTATTTTAAAGAAAGGAATATAGAAAAATAAGCCAATGATTTTTATACATTTGATTGGCAGTGTTGATATGCAGTAGAACTTGGAAAGCAAAATCTAAAAATAATATAAATTGTATAAGTGATGGCTTTTAAAAACAAGATGCCCATGGTTCTTATAGGTCACATGAGAATCATGCAACAACTTTCAAATGATAGAATTTGGTTCATGTTTTAAGGAAGATGCTTTGGCATTCACAATTTTGAAAGAGGCAGGCACCTCTGTTAATCATAACGATGAACTTAGCAATGGTTAAGTTTAGATCCTTAGCCTCCGTAATACCCATAGACAGGGTAGGGTAAAAAAAAATGCATATTAACTAATAAGTTATATTCAGCAATAATTAGAAGTGCCCCTACCACAAATGTACCCCTGACCCTCAAGGGTCGATCCACACAAAGAACACTTTTTGAAAAGGCACACTTGCTTATCAAAAATATTTGATTAATACCAAGGAGCAGATTTCAAACAATTCATTTTCAGTTTATTAGTAGACCCCGCCCCCCACGCCCCCTATGGTACATGTATCCCTGACCCAGGGGCCTGAAAATTCACAATACTGGAATAAGAAACCTTGCACATCATATTAACTATATAGATAGTTCGTAAGCTTATAACCCAGGAGCAGAGAAGAAGATTTTCAAAGAATTAATGTATTTTCACTATATAATCATTATAGATCCCCATCCTAACACAAGAACCCCTGACCCTGGGGCCATGAAATTCACAATTTTGGTAGAAGCATTCATGCGCATTATAACTATATATCTATTTATTTAGTTTATTTAATATCTAGTAGCATGGAAAAAGAATTTCAAAGAATTAATGAATTTTTCACAATATAATCAAAAGAGCCCTTCCCTAGCAACAGAACCAGGCGCGTAGCCAGCATGGAAATGAAGTGTACGCAGAAAACGACCGGGGGTCTGTAGCCCTGAGACCCCCAGTGGGTCCAGGGTAAAGCCCTGGTGGGGGCCCAGGGGGCGAAGCCCCCGGAAGCTCCTGGATTGTACGAAATTTTTCAGTCATTTTCTCGCAAAAGAAATCACGATAATACCGGTATCACTTTTCCCGAGCAAACACTTAGCTAAGTTATACTGCTTCCATTGATACTTTGGGAAGAGAACGATAATTTATCAAATAAATATCAAGATAAAACAGAGTAGCAATTTCAATATCGTTATCATTGGAGTTTAAATATTTCAAAATATAAATGGGGTGTTGTTGTCGTTTGATTACTTTCATATTTAATAGCTGAAACGATTCGAGAATGCTTCAATTATGAAATAATTTTTTAAATTGGTAACATCAGTAAAAGAAGCTATATATAATTATTATTCATTTTGTTCATCATAATTTAAATTGTTTAACGACATTTATTCATTACCTCTACGGACATTAAATATCTTGGATAGTCGTCCAAGACCTTTGTAACTTTTACTTTCGATCAAAGTCCCTTAGATAACTTTCCTTCATCAAATATTTGTCCGGATAATCAGAATTACGCAGTATTACATTTTGGTACAACAATATTTTTTTCCTTAAGAATGTTCAAAGATGTTTTTGGAATTGATTTTATAAAGGACTAAATTTGAATGTGCATGCAGTCATGCTGAAAAAAATTTGAATCGAAACAATAAATTCAATAATTTGAAACACGGGTAGTGCGTCTTTTTTCCCGAATAAATTTCTCTCTTTCTTTTTTTTTCTTCTTTTCTTTTATCCCTCTTTTTTCTTTTTTTTTTTTTGGAAAATGATGTGTACGCACTTGCGTACTTGCGTATAGGCAGCTACGCGCCTGAGAACCCCTGACCATGGGGCCTTAAAATTCACAGTTTTAAAAGAGACACTCTTACTCATCATAACTATGCAATTAGCTATTTTAATTAATAGGTAGAAAGAGATTTTCAAAAAACTAATGCATTTTCACTATATAATAAATAGAGCCCCGCCTTAAAATCAGAACCCCTGACCCTGGGACCACGAATTTCACAATTTTGTGGCATTCTTGCTCATCATAACTAGGTACTTAGTTTATTTATTTGATACCCAGGAGTAGAGAAGATTTTCATAGAGATAATGCATTTTTACTTTATAATCAATAATTAATGCGGCTTTCTTTGTGTATATTTCTACGCCTGAGAATACATGAAATTGATATTTAAATCAATTTCACAGTAGGCTTTATAGAAAAACACACCTTTTCAGTAGTCTTTGAGATGATAAATATAGGTCTGTCCCTTGGACAATCACGGTCTTGAAAGAAATCAAACATACGGGCGATGTATATTGGAGTCGGCCCTTCGCCCTGAAATTCAAAATAACTTTATTGAAATCAGTCTCATCATATCATCCAAATATCTGTATACATGTTTCATTTAGGGAATGTTTTTAAGTTTCATATTCAAGTAACGAACCTCTTGTATCCGGATAGTGTCATTTCTGACAGCAATGGGTGGATATTCGTTCACTGGTTTGACAAAAAAGCGTAGGGTATACCTAATCTAATACAACATAATTATAATGCATGAGAACTAACAATTAATGAAAGTACAATATTTCAATAAATACTAGTGAATAGATATGGTGTTGTTGAAAAGTTACAGTTACTGATCTTCCATAATTGTCTTCACACGTTGCATTTTGCCCGAATATATTCAGACCATGATGACATGCATCGTCCAGCTACAAATTCATACAAATATTATGATGAAATGTATACTTATATCAGTACATTAAAATATTCACTCATAACTAGATAATCTATATATAGATGCCATAATTACTACTTCCAATCTTTGTACTTCAAAAATGTTTATATCTTGTATACAAGGTACAAGATTTTATTAATCCAATTTGGGCCCCTGGGGCCCGTTTCATCAAAGGTCGTAGATTTAAGCCTTAACTTAGGTGTACTTCCGGGACTTACGCCAAAATTTAGTCAGGCGTAATTTGCGTTTCACCAAGTGGCGTAAGTCTAGTCGTAAACGATACGCTTAGTCGCAGGACTAAGTCCTTGACAACGTTGCATTGCGCAGGCGCAAAAAATATAAACATTGTCCACTGCATACAAACATGTATATAATTTTAGCCCGTAAAAGAATAGAATAACACAAATTATAGAATAATAAATACTTGCACTGATTGAAACATGCATGGATTATAGGGTCAAGTATATTCCTTATACATGTTATAAGAAATCGATTTTAAGTTTTTACAATTTTTCAATAACATAAGTCTTATAAATTGAAAGTTAAAAAAGGATCGTACATGTATTTCAGAATGTTATTAAAAGCTAACCTGTTTATTTTGGAATTTTAATTATATACAGCAACCCCCCCCCCTTTCCAGAAATTTTATACAGGTTAATGACTTCGCCTTTGATAATCATTTAATGATTCGATAATTACTGACTGCTGATAAAATACTAATAAGTTTAAGACAGAATACGATTTTAAAAAATTATTTTCATAAGATATGTATACTTAATTGAAAGCAAAAATAATGTATAAAAAATGCAGTTTACATATGTACACATTTTGAGTCAAGAAATAAATTTTACACGTTTACTTCTAAGGTACATGTAAGACTATCCTTTCTAAGTCTATTAAATTTTTGTCAAATGATTCATTATAATTTTCTATTGAATATTAAAATGGCACAAAGGTTCATGAAATAATTTCGAAATACTAGACTCTATGTATAGTCAGTAATAGACAAAAATTCTTTACTATCTGAAGCTTAAATTTAACGTACCATTTTACAAGTATGCAGAGAGAGAGAGAGAGAGAGAGAGAGAGAGAGAGAGAGAGAGAGAGAGAAATGACTACAAAGATATTCTTACAGAAAGTCTCTGCTTGCATGGCCTCTCTCTTAGATATTAAGTTACATTTAGTCTTTATTTTTTTTTCATTAGAATTTAAGTTATGCAGGAAATCAAAAATATGTATATTGTTCTCTTACATGTGCTTCATATGCGCTCAGATTATGTAAAATATACTCTTTTAGACGAAATCATGAAAAATAAAAATGTCTTCTGCATAAAAGAAATATTTTTAGGAATAAATCAGTTCTTGAACTTAACTGTGTAATTACGACCGTCTTACATCGATATAATAAAAGTAATAATATTTTCCCAATTTAAAAATTTCTCATTGTCTATGAGACCCCTATCCGCGGGTTTAGTCTTTGGACTTCACTTGTACACATATACCTAGAAGAATAATTACCTTCGCCCCTAACTCTGTACATTAAATGTTGATTAATCTGCAAATTCGGGAGGTTCTGAACCCTCTCTCTGATCCTTTCGAAATCCACGCTTGTGGACGAGGAGTAAATAAAAAATGAACTCTTCAAACATGATAAAAAACCTATCTGGTTTTAAGGTTAATTATTTTTTCTTTAAGTTAAATGTAGAAAATTACCAGAAAGAGGATGACTATGTTTCTGAGACCGATTTTTTTTCCTCACAAAAATATATTTTTGCGATTTTTTTTCTTCAAAAGAGACGATTTTAATGGATCTCCCGCCTCCATATGAATATAATGGCAGTGTCCATATTTTGCTCTGGTAAACCCAAAATATGAGTCATACCAAAAAGAAAAATAAGACACAATGGCACACCAAAGCGTAACAGACCGACGGACGGACATCCCGATTACTATATATACCCTCCCACTTTTCAGGTGGGGGTATATAATAAATATATAGTTATACATGTATAGTCGAGTTACAATATCTTATATATACAACAAAATAATCAAATGTGTGTGAATGCTTTGTGAAAACGTAAGACATGGTGGTCGAAGAAATTTCTATTAAGACAATTTTTTTCTTCTGAGAAGACTTAATTAAGTACAAGTATGTTGTTACTTCAATCAACTACGCCCCCAAGTGGTTGTAACCACCCCCCCCCCCCCTCTTCATAGTATGTATATTTAAATAATACAATGTTTGTATTTAAAAGACTTCTTAGAACCGTACTTTTTCTTTAGAATTCGCTTACTTCTTTTAAAATTAGTTAAATTACCTAATTTAAACTTTACGCCCAAACTTACGCCTACCCATGAGTAGACGTAGAATTTTGGCCTAAATTTAGTCAGGTGTAACGATACGCTCTTTAATGAAACGCAACTCTTCGTGCTAGTCCCGACTTTACACCGGCGTAGCACTACGACTGGGCGTACGACCTTTGATGAAACGGGCCCCAGAGGAGCAAAAAGATTTACAAACAGAAAAAGGAGGATCCAAATGATAGAACTAGCATGATGATGATATTACAAATAATGAGAGCAATTGGTAAAAAAAGTATATAAGAGATATACTGAATATACATACATGTATTGTATTGTATATCACATGTAAAAAAAATATATATATAAACAGGGAAAAAGGTAAATAATTTATTATTCTTATAACAATACCTTCTATAAAGGTAGGTTACCAAGGAATCTAGCAATTGATCTAAGGATGTCAGGGTCTTCATTAGTCATGAGCCAATAAAATTTATTATCATAAGATGGAGACTGAAAATTTTAACATTTAATTTTAAAAATATTTATGAGTTCAAGTCTTTTGTACATTAAGAAGAGGACATACAAGGAGAAAATGAATTTCATCCTGAATCTTGTTGTGATGACAAAGTGAACAAATTCCTTCCTTTCAGGTATTTTTTGGTAACGTCCAATTTCAATTTTAAGCCTGTGTGCTGATATTCTTAACTTTGTTACGACTGATCAATGTTGATTGTTTGTTAGAATATCTAGACAAGGTTCAAAACAAAATTTAGTCTTTATGTTGGTAAAGGTAGATAATTTGCCATCTTTATGTAAAGAAGATGGGTGAACAAGGCGGGCAGAATGCCTATAGCGTCAGATATAAAGAAATAATATTAAATATGTGGATTGATTATTTAAATTAACTTCTAATTATTGAAATTTTTGAAATTATGAGAAAAAAAAAAACTTTTCTGAGAGAGAAAGAATCTCGTAAAGAATTTTCTTTCATGAAATTATTAGATGGTATTCGGGGGAATCGAACCCTAGCAATAAAAATCCGACGTATCAATAGCATGCTGCTTTGAGACTAACGCGTTAACCTCTATGCTACACCGCTGATGGTGATGATGGTGATTTTAGGCATTTAAGCATTTAAATCATTATTGTTATATGACCCTTGACTTAATGGACTTGAAGTATTTCTCGGAAAGATGCTAATGTTGTGTCATAAAATTGTACTTTTAAGGTATAGTGAGTCTTCGCTCCATGTTTTTGAAAACCAAAAAATGTGTATTTTATTGCACACTTTTAGGATCATCTTTCAAAAAAATGGAGAGAAGAGCCACCCATATTGAAAAATTCTGTTAAAGTATGAGAAAATGATCGTTTTTGTTCTTTTTAGTGTGTGAAAGCATTTTCATAGGCAAATATTTTCAGTCTTTGTGAGATTTTTGTAAATTGTAGTGATTTTACATATAGTATACTTTAATATTAGATGAAATATCAAGTAAAATTTGGATTCAATTGAGATTAAAATTTTCACTTCTTATCTGTCGCACTATAGGCATTCTGACCGCCTTATTCACCCATCTTCTTCCTGTCTTTTTCCCATGTTAATTTATAGAAATTCGGTAATATTCTTTTCAAGTTCATTTTAAAGTGTGGGGGTGACATACCTAAGAAATCACCAATTTTAATATCAAAATGGTTAAGTCAGATTGATTGATTGATTGTATATTGTTTAACGTCCCTCTCGATAATTTTTCACTCATATGGAGACGTCACCGTATGCCGGTGAAGGGCTTCAAATTTTGACCTTTACTCGGCAATCAGGGCAATTGAGCAGTGAGGGATCTTTATCGTACCAACGCCTACCGCTGACACGGGGCCTCATCCGAAGGACCCGCAACTTTCACTTTAAGGTGCCGAGCGCAGGGCGACGGAACAGTTGTACCCATTTTATCGACTGGGTGAGTCGCGGCTGAGATACTGGTTAAGTAAGAAGTTAACACAAGAATACCATGAAGTAAAACCATTTTGGTGTAGTGTTTTAGAGCAATTAAAAGCCTCCCTAAGCAAGGGAAATTCACCATATAGATTCTCTAATCTATGGCAGTATATAAAAAAGACGGCCTCTTTTGTTTACCTTGTATATAAAAAGTGGTGTTTCGGGGTTCGGTGTTTGCTCTGCTCCTATTTTGTATTGTTTTATGGACTTTGAGATTGAATACTGTTCGTTATCTTGACAGTAACATAATTATTAAATCCCTAAAATATCATTTACTTTAAACTTTAAACATATTAGCAGCCATTGGCACGATTACTGAAAAAAAAAGTAATCGATTAATCATTGATTACTTTGAAGAAATTTGTGTAATCGATTAATAATCACAGTCTGTTTTGTAATCTCCACAAACAATTGAAACGATTGTTTGTGGAGATATGAATTATAAAATACCAATTCGATTTTCACTCTTCACTATCTGCAGTCAGGGATGTCCCATTGCATTCGCCAAGATAAATGTAGTCATTGCAATCAAATGACTTGATTACGATTACCCCTTGCCTGTATATCAGAAACGATAGAAAAAAGGCACCAGTACTTTACATAAGTTAAATGCAAAAATACGTTAAATCCCAAGACGAAGGACTCGGGTTATAAAGGTCACCAAATGTTATCCTTATCTACCCATACTTCTGCCGAGATTTGGTCATTTCCGACAAATGCATAGTGTTTTTGTTATAGAAATTACTTGAATGGAAAGAAATATGAGTCGGAAAAATCTTGAAGATTCTGTGAAAGATTGTTACGGAATATGTCACGTTAGCACCTAGATCACGTGATTCGTGCAAAGCCAAATCGGTTGCAGATGCGTGTTAAACTCGGAGCAATCGCATAACCTCAGGTCTTTCCGTCAGAGGTCGGAAAAACAACCTCGAATGTATTTAGATCACCGGATTTTAAAATTTATGCATCTTCCTGTTTATTCAAATATTGTATAGACGGATTTAGAAGTCCCTTCTATAGTATATTCTAGGTATTCAAATATAGTATAGACGGATTTAGAAGTCCCTTCTAGTATAGTATATTCTAGGTAATATCATTACATTAAATAAAGTTAAAGACGTACAGCACTTTGGGGGAGATAACTCTTGCAATTTTAATAAAACGTTTGACATGACGTCAAATTTAACGTCAAAAAAAGCGTCAAAATGACGAGTAAAACGACCCCGATGCACAATAGGAAGGATGATAAAAAATCGCGAACTAATTGAAGAAGCATTCTGAGAGTTTTGCATGGCTCCCCTTTCTATTTAGGATACAAGCTCGTTTGGAATATTAAATTAGCGCATCACTAAACTTTGATAGTAGAAACATTAAAAATTCCAATCACTGGCTTTGAAATCGAAATGAGAGGAATACCGAGTATCTATGCCAAACAAATAAATGATATCTGGTTTTTTATTTCTAGGATACTAGTAATAAATTGAAAAAAAATGTGTGCAACATAAACAAGAATTAATGAAGGAGAAATGAACATTATAAATTTATTTATTTTTTGAAAAAAATAAACAAATAATCACAGTTAATAAAATCATGAATTCAAAGGAACATGGAATATTATGGTAATTACCAGTTACAGAGTAAAGATCTGAATCTAAGTCAATGATATTATTTCTTATGTATTTGTTCGGATTAATCTCAAATTTCCTTGAAAAACATGCACAGTTTTTAATTAAAAAACACCACTCATTGCATTTAGCGAATTTCAGTCAAAAGTTGACACAAAGAATCGAGAATAAATACCTAATTTCTCACCCTTGGTAATAAACTTATACAGTTCAAAGGAAAAATCCTATATGTAGAATCATTTATTTATATTTTACAAAAAATGGTTGTCTCAGTCATACTGGTTCAACGAACGGCTGTAAAATTTATTGTATATCTTCGAAATTCCCTTGCAGTAGCCATGTTAATTTGCTTACGGTTAATTAAGAGAAAAGATTTCCTAGAAACTTAATCAATTATTGGATTGTTTAGGAAAGGAAGAAAGATGGTTAAAAGTGATATTTGTTCTGTTGCTCAGTGAAAGCAAGTTTGAAAAGAGATGTGTATTTAATTAAGCAATTTGTTATGAAAGAATTTCAATTTACAGTTTGAAAAATAGTTGATTATTGATTATCTTGACAATAATATAATTATTAAATACCTAAGATATCGATTACTTTAGATTTCAAACATATTGGATATCATATAGAGGTGGACCTCCTTCTCTATTCATCTTGAATAAACGACTCTCCCAAGACAGAAGATAGGATTTTTTACGCTTATTTTGAGAAAACATATTCTTATCCATGACACCTGATCCCACCTCTGAAGTTTCGGAGGTCCGTGTTTGCTTTGCTCCTATTTTTGTATTGTTTTATGGACTTTGATATTGAATACCGTCCATATCTTTCATCCACCCATTCTGTTGCCGGGATTTGACCATTCCTGACAAGTGAACTGTTCTTGTTATAAAAATTAACTTGCATGGAAATATATAACTCAGAAAAAATCGCTTAGCTTTTGTTACAGAACGCTACGGAGCAGGTCACGTAACCGTCTATATCACGCTGATTCGCGCATGAGCCGAACGATGGCAGACAGGCATTTAATTTCGAGAGGACTAATATAAAGTGTAATCAACAGTTAAAACAAATACCATTTCTTTTATGAGTTTTTCATTTAGTTCGAGAACTTTTTGATCACCCCTCGTATTTACATTCAGTGTAATTTTCCTTATAAAAGTCATAAGAAATTCTCTCTAATACACGCGAAACTTTGTTACTGCCTGTTAGAAAACATAGTGGGAACTATATGCATTTTCAATACTTAGGAACACCAAAATGTACATTGTTTTGGCTAAATTTAGCAAAAAACAACAAACCTGTAAAATTTGCAGTCAAAAAACAATAGATTTGCATTTAAAATTATTTTTGTCACTTTCCCTCGCAATGTTCGTTTGCTTTATTTAACTTTGCAACGTCACAAGCGACTATTACGTCTTTTAAGTACACCAGTTTTGAATGACGCTAAATTTATATGAAAGATTAACAAAATAAAGAATTATAAAGAAAAAAATTTGAGAATCTATCTATAGGCATTGAATTTATATTATTGTATGTTGTTTGTCTTATAACGCACCTCGCCATGTCGACAAATAATCATATCGCACGCGGTTTTTTGGCACGGCTAGGTGTGTATGAGACCAACAACATCAAAAATATGAATTAAATTCTTAATTGTATCGACAAAATGATGATTGAAAACAAGACTGTTGATATTCTTGTTTCATCTTCGTGTTTGTCAATAATTTACCTCGTTTTAGAAATTGTATATAAGAATTTAAAACATTGCTGTGACGTCATGTTTTTGTTCTTGCAGTCTAAAAATTTACCTGTAGCCGTCCGATAATAATAATTACCAGTCTGATAATATATTAACGGACGGCAATGAAAACAAAATCGTACGGTATTTAAACAAGAGGCCCAAGGGCCTTATAGCTCACCTGAGTATTGTGTAACAACTTTCAAACAATTAAATTTGGTTCGAGTTTTAAAACCAGAGGCCATGAAATTCAAAATTTTGAAAGAGGCACCATTGTTTATCATAATTACTAACTTAGCATGCTTACTCTATTTACTTAATTCCCAGAGGTAGATCAGAGTAACAAATAGAAAATGCACTTCCACTTTATACCCAGTTGTGCACCTCACCCCAAAGGAACCACTGACCCAGGGGCCACATATTTCAAAATTTTGAAAATTTCATCATAAAATTTTTGATTAATACCAAAGAGCTGATTTCAAAGCATTAATTTATTTTTAGACTATGTAACACCCCTTCCATCTGACCCAGGGGGCATTAAAAACCACTTTGCTAGATGCACCTTTCCTCATCATACATATATACATGTATACTTGAATCATTGGTATAAAACACAGAAGCAAAGGAAATATTTTCTAAGAATTAATGTATTTTTACTATAAAATCAATAGAGCCCTGCCCTAACACCAGAACCCCTGATCCTGGGGCCATAAAATTCACAAATCTGGAAAAGGCACTCTTGCTCATTATAACTATGTGCTTAGTTAGTTTATTTAATATCCAGAGGCAGAGAAGATTTTCGAAGAATTAATGCATTTTCACTATATAATCATTAGAGCCCCGCCCTAAGACCAGAACCCCTGACCCTGGGGCAATAAAATTCACAATTTTGGAAAAGGCACTCTTGCTCATCATAATTATGTGCTTAGTTAGTTTATTTAATACCTAGAAGCAGAGAAGAAGATTTTCAAAGAATTAATGCATTTTCACTATATAATCAATACAGCCCCGCCCTAACACCAGAACCCCTGACCCTTGGGCCATAAAATTCACAATTTTGGAAGAGGCACTCTTGCTCATCATAACTATGTGCTTAGTTAGTTAATTTGATACCCAGAAGCAGATTTTCAAAAAATTAATGCATTTTCACTATATAATCAATAGAGAACCCTGCTCTAAAACCGAAACCCCCTAACCTGGGGCCATAAAATTCACAATTTTGGAAGAGGCACTCTTGTTCATAAAAACTATGTGCTTAGTTAGATTATTAAATACTCAGAAGCAGAGAAGAAGATTTTCAAAGACTAAGTGTATTTTCTCTATATAATCAATAGAGCCTAGCCCTAAGACCAGAACCCCTGACCCTGGGGCAATAAAATTCACAAATCTGGAAAGGGCACTCTTGCTCATCATAAATATGTACTTAGTTAGTTTATTTTATACCCAGGAGCAGATAAGAAGATTTTCAAAGAAATCATGCATTTTCACTACATAATCTATATAGCCCCACCCTAGCACTAGACCTCTGACCCTGGGGTCATGACTTTTACAATTTTGGTAGAGGACTCAATGCTCATTACATTCATGCCAACAGTTTGCTTGATGTCCAGGGGTAAAGAAGAAGAAGGATATGTAGATAACGAACAGTATTCAATCTCAAAGTCCATTAAAGAATATACAAAATAAGAGCAGAGCAAACACGGACCTTAAAGATTGTAATAATTTTAGTGGTTTTGGCACCACCCCCCAGGCCCCAGGGGGGAGGAGACCATAAAATTCATAATTTTTGTTCCTCTTCACCCATAGATGCTGTATACCAAGTTTGGTTGACATTGGTTCGGTGGTTTCAGAGGAGATGATGAAAATGTTCAAATGTTAACATACGACACACGACGCACGACGACGGATAAAAACGGATAGCAATAGGTCACCTGAGTTACTCATGTGACCTAAAAACAAAAAGAAGAGTGAATAAAGGTTAAACATGTCCAACCCCCACCCTCCCCCCCAAAAAAAATGTTAGGAAAAAAATTCAGGGAAAACAATCGCAAAGAAATCAAGTTGCTATACGAGGGCTGTTCAGTAAATAATGTCCTGAACTATATGAGATACATTACAGATATCATATGACATTAAACTTGACTTTCTCTAATTATTGAATCTTTCATGAATTTTTAACAGTTTATGTGACCACTTTTCATCAAATATTTTCATAGCGAGAAGTTGGGAAACAAGGGCTTTTCGAGACACTGCATTATAAATGAATGGTAAAGAATCGGTAAACTAGAGTGAAAATAAAAGCTTCATTAAAGCTGCCGTAAAACTTGTTAAAAATCCCAAAGAAATATGCACTTAAATATGTGACATTTACAGCAACCAATGCCTGTTTTATGGACAAAAGAGCAGGTGGATTTCAATAATAAAAAATTATATAATGGGCATCAAAAATGGGTACCGTCCTTGCCAACAAAAATTATAAAAACTTATGTACTGTTCGCCAAATTTCAACAAATAATATTTGATGATGTATGATTGACTTTAAGACACATAGCAAAGAACTATATGCGGTATATTGCATATATTTGCCCCCACAAAAGTCAAATTTTGAAAACTTCCTGAAATGTGCTGAATTAAATAAATTGTATGAGAAATATAAATTAACAGAAAATATTATAGTGTCAAAGCAGTGTATTCACAATTGTTGTTTTTATGACGTCACAAACTAGTCCGATTTTATATCCTTTTTCAGAAAGAGGGCAAAATGGACAAAATTTCAACAGTTTTAGCTTTAAAATTTATAGAGCGCAAGTTTGTTCAGGAACAATATTGACATATTTCATTGATATTATCATTCTACACATTATATCAAAATATTGATCCTGAACACACATGCGCTCGGTGACTTTTACTCAAAATATTGACGAAATATGTACATTTTTTGTAAAATTCATAAAAAACTGAAATTTACATCATGTTTGTGACGTCATTACGTACATATGGCGTCATTACTTATGAAAATATTTAGTGCTTTGATGTCAGCATATACTCCCCTGTTTAAGAACTTAATTATATGTATCTCCATCAAAGTTTGATTTGGGGGGGGGGGGGGGGGGGGGGGGGGGGGGGGGGGGGGGGGGGGGGGGGGGGGGGGGGGGGGCAAATATTGGTTATTACCGAATAAGGTTCTTTGATAGACATCATATCGGGAGTAGTTTACACTGTTTTTAAGAAACGTTTGACGGTAAAAAAGCTTGGTACTCAAAGGTCACCCTATATTTTGAAAAATGAGTGAAAACGACAGCGTATACGAAATTCTTAACAATTATTTTAAAATATCAGTAATTTTAGTTATCCACGTTTGTTTTATTTTCAAACAGATATAGGAACATGAATCAGTTGATTTAAACCCTCAAAACAAAATTTACCATAAGATATACTTGATAAAAACGGCGATTGTCTGATAAGAGCACAGGTATTCAAGAGCACAAAGACAGATTTATATGTAATTTTCTTAAAAATTAGTGGTATCGTTGTTCAAATTCGTATTCGGAGAGACAGTTTAATTTCTGGAGGAGTCTAGAAAGCAGTTTTTTTGCAAAAAAAATCAAAAGGTTTATTATAGGAAGGACCCAGAATCAGGAATCCACTACATTGGATTTCTTCAAGACAGCGTCCAAACCTGCATGCCCTGAAGAGTACAGGGGTTTTCGGGATAAACAGAAAGTTAATGTTTTTTCACATTAACAATTTTCGCCAGGTCTTTGACCCTTTGACTTGTTTTTATTTCCAAACTTGAAAAAAACACCTTTCACAGGGAAATAACAAGTCCGGGAAATCATTGGATCTGTCATTTTCCAGTATACTAAGGGTCATACTCAAAAATGAGTTCTAAAAACAATCAGAAATTGGATAAAAAATGTTACGGACATGTATTTTATTTAAAAGAGATTAATTAGTAAAATCATGAAGACTAAATCATTGAAAAGCGTCTTTTGCTTCTTTCTGAACACCGAGGACATTATTTATTGAACAGCCCTCGTACAAAATAGGAAATCCATAAAGAAATTGAGTTTAAATCTTCCTCAAAATTTCAAATACTTCCCACGTTTTAAAAGCGTTTTTGATACAGTACTTAGAATAAGCGAATTTAATCCATTTCTGAGAAATAATCGGCAAATCTATACATTTTGTATGGATTATTTCCAGGTGGCTGCACTTTCAAAATCACTTAGAACGCTTTACTAGGCACACAAATTAAATCAACTAGGTAATTCTCTCAGTGGCTCACTGTTTTTGCTGTCCTATTTCTTTTGTCTACTTATTCGACTGGTAAAAAAACAAATGATGCTTAAACTCCCATTGTGTTATTATCGGACTCCTCCAAGTAACTTTTGGACATTTAAATGGAAATGTTTTAAGTAAGATATATGCCTCATACTATTCTATATGTAAAATTATCAGACAGGTAATGAAGATGTATTGCTCTATAAGTACGGGAAGTGGAAGATCGAAAAGTTTAAGGCATCAGGAAAAAGTCATCTTGAAAAATGTCCTGAAACTACAGTCTGACTAAAGCCAGCCCCTACTATTTCACTTCGAAGTCAGACTGACGAAAGAAAAAATAAAATAAAATAAAATTTTTCTTACGTTTATTACATCCAGATCCACAGGTCTAAGCAATCTTATTTGATAAGTGTTGTTAATGAATTGTAATGAAACACGTGGATTTCTTTCGGTAATGTTCCATTTTTGTGTTGAAGAATGTGTTACGTTTCCAAAAAATATGATATCACCTCAAATAAAAGCAAAAAAAAAAAAAAAAAAAAAAAATCAATTTTTTTTTTCATATCCACAATACACATGCATTTAAGCAGATAATTGTTTGAAGCACATATTTACCTTTTTTAGAGGTCTCATTAAAGAAAATCATCCTTGGAAAGGTCTGTGGATGACATGGGTTTTCTAGATAAGAAAAATACAATAAAGATAAAAACGTAATTTTCAATCTAATGATTCCTAAGATAGAGATACTGAAATAATTTTAATATGAGAAAGAAATAAACAAATATTACTTTAAAGAGTTCTAGTATATCGTGGATATAGAGAAAATATATTCATATCTAAAGTATTTTTTCTATATTTACCTAACAACGATTGAGAGGTGTCCTATCATCTTCAATAAGAGATAAAACATTTTTAGAAGATAAACATTCAATGCAAAAATGCTATATTAAACAGTTATGGAATGGGTACTAGGGAAATACCAAATTTATGGTTCCCCGAGGTGGCGAGGCCGCCAAGGAAAATTGATTCCTGCACAGGGAAATCATAAATTTGCTATTTCCCGAGTTCCCATTCCATAACTATTTTTTATACTTAATATTTTTTTTTACCAGATTAATGCAAGCGGTTTAACAGATTGTATGATAAGCAATGCATCGTGTCCTAAAACAATTAAATTATTTTTAAAAAGTATTTTCAATGACATTGAATTGTCATTGTATTCATTTTGCTAAAATTCAAGCATGATTTTGACATCGCATGTCGAAATGTTCGTACGTCATAGTGACATGCTATAGCATGGCGTCACCGACTAGAGATTCTTTGAACGCTCCGCCCACTGAACACTTTGATTGGTTAATTAAAATAACTAATTCATGAGCGAGTAGTCCCAGGTAGTAGCTCTGGCTTTCCAGGGAGTAGTCTTCAGATAAGGGAAATAGTCTCTTTTCGAGAAAATGGACATTTTTATGGTTTTAATTTCAAAAAGAGTAATTACAGTAGAGGTATAATAATAGCATTTAACGTCTCTATTATGTTTGCCATAAAAATATATATACTCTCTTCCTATGATACCAGTGGTTCTACGGTACCGGGGTATTTCTATTTTCATCTCTCACGTGCTAAAAATGACACCTAGTGGCTGGCTATTTTTTCACATAAGAAGTGATACCCTGCTGTCAAGCTCCATATAATTTATTCATTAAATGTTACGTACGATGTTTATTTGGTAATCAGCTTTTGTCCACAAGACCCAGTCGCCCGCGTGGCGCAGTGGTTAGAGCGTCTGCTCTAGAGTCGCGATGTAAGTAGTCAATCCTTATGTCGCAGGTTCGAATCCCACTGTGGGACGTGGAGACCGGTCCTTCGGATGAGACCGTATAAACCGAGGTCCCGTGTCGCAGTAGGTGCTGGCACGAAAAAGATCCATCCCTGCGCAATGGCCCGAAGTGCCGAGTATTGGACAACATTTGCAGCTTTCCACCGGCAACTGGTGGCGTCTCCATATGAGTGAACAATTCTCGAGAGGGAAGTTAAACAATATAAAATGAATCAATCAATCGACAAGGCCCACAGTTTCTGTGTTATTTTGCACCACACTTCATACAAGACATTGATAAAAGTGTTACTTAAAATAGCTATACTGTGAATCATATTGTCTGAAAGTATTCAGCTTTGTTGTCGTATGATGAATTTAGGTCACATGTCATGTCTGAAAAATATATGGGACGCTGTTCTTGTTAAAATAATATAGTTTCTAAAGGTTAAATAATAACGAAACTTGTGACGACATTGCTACAATTTAACCAGAGAAGGTATCAAAATACATAGATTATAAAAAGTAATGTTATTTTTTGAATTGGTTTATTTTTGAAAATAAAAGGAAAAATTCATTACTAATTCAAAATAAATATTTAAAGTTCAATTTTACCAATAGTATTATTTAACTTGATTAGAAAACTAAGAAAGAAATATAATATCTTAAAAAATGAATGAAATAAAAAAGAATATTAGATCAACATATTTCAGCGAATTTAGATGGAAATAATTTCTAATAATATAATATAAATCCATATTTTTTAACATTATTCTTTAATGGGAAAATATGTTGAATAAAAAAAAGTTAAAAAAAACTTCTTTTGCCATGGAGGAGTGAGCATCCCCTGCCGACCGGTCACACCCGCCGTGTGCTCCTTGATTCTTGAGTAATTATGACATTTAGATAGTATTCCTAATGTTAACCACATTTCTGTATTATCGTACATCATTTTACTAAATAATATTTATGTTTAAGTTGTGTCACTATAATTCTACTATGCGATCTTTTTTTATGAGCATATTTGATATCGCTTCACTCCTAAAGCAAATAAAGAAAATTAATGATGTGTACTTATGATTTAAAATAAAATTACGGAATTTTATATTCAGTCATGAGTTTAGTTCTATTCCCTTTCGTACAAATGAGATACATACCTTGTGTCACCACTCCAATGACTTTGATCAAAAGCAGAATTACATATAACCTCTTCATCATGTGAATAAAATCATTAGTACGTAACTACTACAATTAAAATATTCCTACGCCTTTAAAGAAACTATGATGTTTAAATCCGTTGTAGATGGGCATGATTTTGTGAACTTCCTTGTCATAAACCTCCCGTTAAATAGATAACAGCAGTAAAAACCCCATACACATAGTAGGACTATAGAGTAACTCGCGATAAAATTTATCGCAATATACCTATTGATAATATATATCGCAATATACCTTCATCTTCTGCTTACGGAGGTAAATTATCGACAAACAAGTTCATGAAACAAGAATATCAACAGTCTCGTTTAAAGTCATCATTTCGTAAGTTCTATGGTCGATACAATGACCTTGTCAGCAAATACAATTTATCACTGAGTCAAATGCTGACTGACGTTTTTCATACTTATTGTTAGTCGATTATTTAAACATTGAATTGACGACGGATTTTCCTTTATTTCCCGAACATGACATGGAGCACACGGTGGGTGTGACCGGTCAGCAGGCAATGCTCACTCCTCCATGGCACCTGCTCCCACCTCTGATGTTCTAGAGGTTCGTGTTTGCTCTGCTCCTGTTTTATATTTTTTTATGGACTTTGATATTGAATATTGTTCGTATCACCATATCCATCTATTCATACATGCGATTTTGACTTCCTAATTTGTTATCCAGGTATATACACTTTTCTGATCTATCCTAGATGTCTTAAATTTGTATGAATCTCAAATTAGCACGAATGGCTCTCTCTATACGACTGATATGTCATTAAAAAAAGGCATGCTTATAACTTTCAAAGGTGCATAGTTATGATGCTTTTTCACAATTATTTTTTGTTGCGAAGTTGTATTTATGTTTCATAATTTAATTTTTAGAGTTGCAGAGTAAGAAGTTAACCCTTAACACTGTACATCGCGGATTCGCGACTTGCGCTACGGAAAGTTTTGACGTAGCGATCCACATATAAACTAAAGCCATTTGTCCATTTGTTATAGTAGGCGTTAAAACATCACTCACTGCTCAAGGATCGTTAGTGTCGAGTACAGGTCTACATCTGCAGCTTGGCAGCGACAACTGGTTTAGTCTCCAATTTGGTTTAAAATTCTCAGAGGATTTATAATAATGAAACAAACAAACAAAATGTAGTGATGTTAAAACATTTTAATTTTAGATCCACCCGTTTCAACGACAATGCATTTTAAATCTAATTTTATGTGTGGTATAAACATAAAATTCATGCCTCAAGGCCATATTTTCTACTACAAACATATCTTTTAACGTATCTGCAATGTACATTTTTATTCAATTTTCCATACAGTATATGATAAAACGTTCAAAAGTCAATATTTACATTCTGCACAGATATATCCTATCAGCACAGACACTTGTTTCAGAAATAAATTTTTAACACATGGTATATTAATAACAGAAGGTATCTAACGCTGAATTACACACACCATCCCTCCTCAGGAACGCACTCATTATACTTTCAGAGAAAATGTCCTGGCAAATTATTTATTACCAATGTCTTTTGGATATTTATCTACACAAACATTTATTACATGCATGTCTTTATTAACTAAGATCTCTGTAAACAACGTCAAAACTCTGCTTGTCGAGTGAAAAATCGTATTCAACGATGAATCATAATTTTGCGAAATGATGACTTTAAACGAGACTGTTGATATTCTTGATTCAACGAATTGTTTGCCAATAATTAACCTCATTTTAGAAATCGTTCAGACGTAGAGCATGCTCTTGCGTTTCGAATCAAATAAGATACATTAACTCCGTATGCAAGTGATGAAGGTACCGGTATATTGTTGCATAAGTAAGGGAAGTTGGCAATAAAAAGTTAAAGTCATCGCGTTTATCAAAAATCTTGTTGTAAGATAAACATTAATGTCTTTTATAAGTACAATATCCAAGTATGAAACAAATGTGTCAGACTTCTGGTATCTTTTATCTCAAACACACCAGGATATATCGTATCGACAAAGGAAAGGAAATTACCATTGTTAATTAGCAATAATATACGTCGTTGATATATTTCAAATGTCCAGTTGAAGGCCTCAGCAAGTGTTTCCCTCTTTTCATGCTTAATAATTTGCATAATTATTTCTTCATATGAATATAAAAAATAGGTCTGCTAATAACAGAGGGCAATTGGTACTCATGGGAATTCCAATAGATTGTTGGAAGACCTGGTCAATGACATAGTAGACAGCAACTTTTTCAAAAAAAAAATGGAACTCGTAAATGTACTTAACTGGTCATAGGTCAAAAAAATCCTGGACTTTAATTTATTGTGGGAAATGATTAAGTATCAAGTTAAAAAGTGGTATGTTTTTAAGCTGTCGATTTTTGTTAAATCATAAAATCGAACTCAAAATACCCATTGTTAAAATTTGGATATGTCTTCATGAGAATTGTTCTTGAGGTACCAAAATATTATAATTAGATAACATTTTTTAACCAGATTAATTTGAATTCCAGGTATGTGTGTGCTTTATTTAAGGAGACGGTATTAAGGTCGGTAATTGATTTTTAAGCTATATTTGTACTTGTCGACTTCGATTGAAACAGAGACCTGTGCATTGTTCAAAGACAATGTGTGGTCGCCTGCGTGGCGCAGTGGTTAGAGCGTCTGCTCTAGAGTCGCAAAGTAAGCAGTTGATCCTTACGTCGCAGGTTCGAATCCCATTGTAGGACGTGGAGACCGGTCCTATGGATGAGACCGTATGACGAGACCCGTATAAACCGAAGTTCCGTGTCGCAGTATGTGCTGACACGATACAGATTCCTCTCTGCTCAATGGCCTTGAGTGCCGAGTATAGGACAGAATTTGCAGCTCTCGACCGGCAAGTGGTGGCGTCTCCATACGAGTGAAAAATTCTCAAGACGGACGCTAAATAATATACTATCAATCAGTCGAAGACTATGTTATGTTTTGGGTGCATGTACTAAGATCTATATAGAAAACAGATTTATTACAGTTGGTGAGCTTGAGACAAAAGATACCACAGAGTGTGACAAATCTGTTTCATACTTGGATATTTTACTTGAAAAGGACGTTAATGGTAATCTATCAACCAAGCTATTTGATAAACGTGATGACTTTAACTTTTCTATCGTCAACTTTCCTTACTTATGCAGCAATATACCTTCATCACCTGCATACGTAGTGTATATATCTCAGTTTACTCGATATGCAAGAGCATGCTCTACGTATGAACAATTTCTAAAACGAGGTAAATTATGAACGAGCAAGTTGATGAAACAAGAATATCAACAGTCTCGTTTAAAGTCATAATTTCGTAAGTTCTATGGACGATTTAATGACCTTGTCAGCAATTACAATTTATCATTGAGGCAAATGCTGACTGACGTTTTTCATACCAATTATTACTCCATTATTTATATCATGAATTGACGACGAATTTGTCCGTTATTTTCCGATCATGACAAGGAACACACGGCGGGTGTTACCGGTCAGCAGGGGATGCTCACTCCTCCATGGCACCTGATTCCACCTCTGATGTTTTGGAGGTCCGTGTTTGCTCTGCTCCTATTTTGTATTGTTTAATGGACTTTGATATTGAAAACAGTTTGTTATCTCCATATCTGTTTTGCATAACATCATCAAATTTACGATTAACAAAGATAAAAAATGTGTATTTTTACCTTTTACTTTCAACATGAATATAAACTGCATTTGTACCGAAAGACTTTAACTTGTCCAGAACAATTAACTACCCAAAGTGTAAACTTATGTAATGATAATGAATGTGGCAATACCATATCCTTCTCCGTCAGTATGAACTTTAAAAATCCCCCATCGGGATTTAAGAGATGAATAACGCTATTTCGTGGATCTGTTACAAGAATGTTAAATTCATTATCAAAGTCCACATCACATGGATAAAAGTCCTCTTTAAGATTCTGTCCAGAGTAAGTAGATATAAGATCCCCAGCGGCTGAAATAATCACCAGTTCAGCTGAAAGTCTGTAGGTAATATTAACAACACAGATGTCAGTGTTTCTACTTTGCTTAATTCTGATCGGATCCGCAAACAATGTAGTGTGACCATCCCTCTTAAATTCAAACTCGCGGATGACATCGCCTTTCAGAGTAATATTTCTCACTAGGCGTCTACTCTGTGAGTCTAATATTAAAGAATTGTCAGATAAATTGTCTCTTAACGTAACAAGAAGTCCACCTGTAACAGACAAACACATTCCTCTTGGTAATAGTGGGTATGTCTCTACGACGGTGGAGACAAACCAAGCTGGGGACAATCAGCGAATCCCGTCATCTGTGAAATAAATATATTTGCTTTCAGTCACACAAAAATCAAAATTCTGAACATCGAGTTTGTTTACTGTATCACCTAACCTGTTGACACGGTCAAAGTAATCTGACTTGTATAAACGTATGATACATTCGTCGTTACTTAATTAATGCCCTTAGGTAATTCCGTGCAAATTTCTTCTCCCGGTATTGAAATGAATTTGTTACGGTTACGTTGGCATCCTTAAGGTCCCAAATCTTTCCACTGATTTCCTGCAATAAATCATCATTGATTTCTCTTTGTTTGTATCTTAATGAATATTCAAAGTTCATTACATCAGGCTTTATTTCAGAAAGTTTTCTGAGTTCTCTGAATTTATCAACCAAACTGTAATCAGACAGTGGTAGTGTTATGTTCTTCTAGAAATTTTACTATATCTTCGATTTGCTTCCTGCTTTTTTCTAGCTTATTTTTTTCATTATGTAATTTTTCAAGCGCTTCTCTCAGATTGTTTTGGAGTTTGTCTTTGAGATGATGTTTCAATTCAAACAATTTTGCTATGATATCATCACAATGTTCCAGCAGTTTCTTAACCTCTGATTCAAATTGATTCTGATTATCTTTCCTCTGTCTTGAAGCTTTTTCAATTTCTTTGTCTATTCTTGATGGTCTTTCTTCTGAGATTTTCTTGAGGTCTTCTCGTCTGACTAGCTGTCGTGGAAAGGATATCCCAATTATGATCTTTATGGTCAGATTTAGCACATTTCGAACAAATGAACTCTAAAAACATAGATAGAAAATCCTAGTGTTTATTGCACGTTGGAATGTGCTCTTGAGCTGAGCCCAGAGAAAAGCTTACAAGTTCACTGGTTGCCATTCGGAAATTTGACACAAATTAAACTAGCTAAGGTATTTTTATTTGATATTCAATCTGACAAGTAAATTGATACTGATAATCACATCAGTCCTTAAACCTATGTGTAGTCATATGATATTTCAAGCTCTAAATAAACACATGTGGTATAGAATACCCCTGCTAGAACAATGTAAAATGTAAAGAAGTATATGGAGATAACTAACAGTATTCAATATCAAAGTCCATAAAACAATACAAAAAAAGAGCAGAGTGAACATGGACGTCCGAAACATCAGAGGTGGGATCAGGTACCATGGAGGAGTGAGCATCCCCTGCCGACCGGTCACACCCGCCGTGTGCTCCTTGTCATGATTAGGAAATAACGGAAAAATCCGTCGTCAATTCGGTGTATAAATAATGAACTAACAATTAGTATGAAAACACCCGTCAGCACTTGGCTCAATGATAAATTGTAGTTGCTGAAAAGGTCATTGTATCGACCATAGAACTTACAAAATGATGACTTTAAACGAGACTGGTGATATTCTTATTTCATCAACTTGCTTGTCAATAATTTAACTCGTTTTAGAAACTGTTCATACGTTAAGCAAGCTCTTTCGCCGATGCGATTTTGTTGATGTTCCTTACAAACTTGAGTAGTAAAGGTCGATGACGTCATAATGTGTACTGGCCATCACATGTCATTGGTACAAAGAATATTTCTGAAAACAATTCTGAACTTTTCTGTGCGATATATAAAGCCAATATTGGGGGATTATTCAGATTTTTTTGCATATAATCCCCAATACGTAGCCTTAAATCACTTTTGTGACAATACGTCGTCGATATATCTAAATGTCGAGTTGAAGGCCACAGCAAGTGTTTTCTTCTATCCTTGCATAACATTTTGCACAAATTCTGCTTCATAGAATATAGAAATAGATCCGCTAATAACAGAGTGCAATTGGTACCCATGGGAATTCCAATAAATTGTTGGTGTCTCCAAACTTCACATAGATATTGTCAATCAGAAACTGAAGCATCTTTTTGATGTCAACTTCAGAGTTCTTGTATGTGCAGTTAGAATGTGTTTTAACAAAATAATTTTGCAAATGACCAATGACCGGGTGAGTAAATTTACGAGTTACATTTTTATTTAAAAAGCAGCTGTCAATGATATCAAAAAGCCTGGACTTTAACTTATCGTGGGGTGGAGAATGGTTGTATATAACGTTGAAAAGTCGTAAGTTTTTAAGCTGTTGATTTTGGTAAAATCTTATGATTTCAAATAGTCCAAAAGTTCTTAGGAATTTTTGAGTATCCACATCTGATTCACACCACTTCTTGAATATATTGTTGCACAGTAAAGATAACGGAGAGATCAATCTCATAACTAAAGTAAGCAAAGAAATCATGAATGGACGAAAACACCAGAGATGGGATCATGTGCCAAGGGGGGGGGGGGGGAGTATCCAATGTAACACCGGTAACACGCCCTTATGCATTGATCAAGTAGGCGGAGTAGTCAAATTTGCAACAAAAGAAACAAGAGCAATGATTAACAAATTCTTTGAATTATGTAAGGTTAATTAAGATCAAACAATAGATTGAATTGAGAAACAATGTCATCATTATGACCGTAGAATTTACGAAAATCGGACTGAAACGGTGTTGCTCAAATCTTTGTTATATCACCATATTTGTCAGTAAAGTATCATGTATAAAAATTAATCAGAGCACAGACAATATTGGAATATTGCATAAACATTGGGAAATTGTTTTCTCGAAGAACATATGAGACTCTTATATGATAATCATTTCCTACAGGAAAAGACTATTGACATCCTGATTTTATCATGTTACTAATATTTTGATAACAATGTGGCAGTAGAATCGTCTGAAAGTATATACATGTAGTAAACCAATTTCTAAGGCCGCAATATAATGTCGTTTATAGTCTGTTAAGTGCTCATAGAGTTTGATGAACATCATAAGATAAATTGATTACCACTCTTTAAATAACAATCCATTGATTTCAAAAGAGCAAATATCCGATTTTCCTGACATCAAGAACCCCTTTAATTTTAAATTCTCGTATTCCTGCTGGAATGCTAATATTCAGCAAATGCTAATATTCAGCAAAAACAAAATCAAAATACCCTTTGTTTTATGACAATCAACAAAATAAAACTAGACTCACATTCTTGATTTTCTTGTGAATGCCGATGAGAAGTTAAACTTAAGCTGGTTATGAAGTGACCAAGAAACAAAATTCAGCACATATATCAATGGAAGGTACTTGTATAATTCAAATTCTTCATATCATCATTTGTAACCATAATTACTAGTAATAAATAATTAAAAATGCAAAACAACAGGATTTGAAAGACATTTTAGGGGACAAAATACGTCTTCATTTATAATATTTAATTGCAAAAACCAGGTTATTCTAGAAAGGAGGTATGACACTTCAAAGAATTATAGCTGATCTTTTAATTGTCTTCATAATTACAAATCACTGACCAGAGACATTAATTAGGTTATTCTAAATGTCTCTGTACTAACTAAAAAAATGAAATTAATTTAGAAAGTTCATAACTTTATGCAAAGATACGTTAATTTGAGAAAATATGATGAAGAATATTTATCGCATGAGGACAATGATGACTTACAATTTAAATCTAGGCTGATAGAAAATCAGTTATCTACAACAAAAGCAAGATACCGATTTGTAAAACACTGTAAACATTATGATTCATAGGAATAAATATGATGTAAGAATAGTAAAATAGATTATCATCCTCAAGTTTGATGTTCTGGACTAGAAATAATACAAAAATACATACATGTATTTATTCATATCTCTTGAAAATTCTTATCTTCTTGGTAAACCTATGAAACCTTTTTCAGGGAATTTTTTTCTATAATTTGAACTGCATGTTACAGCATCTTATGTAATATGCCATATTATGGCCATATTTTGTAAATTGATAGTAAAATCATTTTATGATTTTTTTTATCTCAGTTTCTTTTAAACAATTTTAAAGGTCAAAAGGATTCAAGGATTTTAATGGCGTTTTGATATCACCCAGACAGGATAACATTAAACATGAAATCAAATGGGGAAAGTATTTTAGACACGAAAGATAAAAAATTAAAAATACTGGGGGTAAATTGATTTTAGTATCACTGAAGATATAGAAACTTAAATGGTTTCGACACTAATTTTAACTTAAACAATAAAATGCTTTCTTTGTTTGTTATTACTGGAATTAACGGAAGCAGCTGTTGCAGAAAAAATACATATTTTTTTTTTGATGCAATAGCTGCGACGTTAACTCCAGTAATAACAAACAAAGAAAGACATTTTGTTTATATTTATATCTGTTTAAATAATCATTTAAAGTAGGATTAAAAAGATTAATTATTGTATTAATGATGCGAACGTCTTTATACGTTTCATTGATGGAACAGCCACTGATGAAGAAATCTGAACAGGCGACATGCCTAATGTAGTTCATGCAGTGATTAACGCAATGGGTTTTCTTACGAAATAAAGGAGAAAATATTCAGTGGATGTAAATATATTAGAATTAAGAGTACCAATGTTTAATTCGAGAAAAAATGAATTATCTCTGATCTGTGAACATTTAAAGGTATACATTCAAAGATCTTTACCTACTTTTTTTTAGGGGGGGGGGGTATTAATCTATTGCCATAATATGGAATAAATATTGAGTAGAATTGATTAATGATTAATAAAAAAAAAAACAAGAACTAAAATTTACAAGAACAAAGCCTTTGGAAAAGTGAAAATTTTGCGATATTTAAATTTGCCATTGTCTTACATTATTTGACAATTCACCATTTTCAATACCATGTATTTTGACAGGTGATCAGATCAGAGATCAACAGGTACGTTATGGTGCATTTCCATAACGAACTCTAAATACTGTATTTTTTTTTTTTTTTCTTTTTTAACATAGTCTGGTCCGATTTTGAGAAAATTTTCTGATTGCAATAGTTATTATTTGGTCCAGCATGTTTATAACCTAATTTGATTAGACTGAATCTGAAACATTATGCCGACGTTCACAAAACTGTTTGATATACCTTGGGTCCGACAAGACGCATGTTGCCCTCGAACTCATTTAATAAAAGTATATTGATATATCTGTAATACCTAACCATGTACAACTATAGACCAATCTTATTTTTTTTTTATTTCAGAGAGAGGGTGAGAGAGAGACAGTGAGAGATTCGAAATAAAATAACGCCTCTTCTATGTAAAATCTCCCGATCAGCCGTCCATTTACGAATTATTACTCGCATGATTTGACGTTGAAGAACCCTCGCGATGATAATTAATAAGAACTCGCCAAAAATAAGAAACAAGTTGCTGTCCTTTAAAAAAGGACTGCAATACGTGGACTATACGCATGTGTTTCTAACCGAAATTCAATTTAAGAAAATTTCTAGGTGTACAGTAGTAAATATTCATGTAGGTTTGTTCACATTTTCTACAATGATCTGCCTACTAATGACTGATTGTAGTCTCAAAGCAAAATTGTTAAATTTTATCTCCGATTAGACTTTAGTTTTGTAAGTTTAAAATATCTGGCTATTTTGATACATGTAACCCATAATGGCTATTATACGGAAGAAATCTATCATGAGAAAAATAGATCTGATGATACACTTGTAGCACAGCTCTGTATTACGGATTTTTTTTCTTGATGTAAAAAACAAATGCCGGTGAAGACTCGTTCTGTCTTTTAAAAGCTAGAACTAGTCGTTGAATGACTTTTTTTTTTAATTCAAGTTGTTAATTTACAGTATCTATATACTGCAAGTTCTTCCTACCTTTTGGATCCACCCATGAAGATATAAATACGATATGGCAATTTGCCAATGAATGGCATATTCTAATTCGAATAGGGCGAATTATTCTACGGGCAAGTTGACTAAGGGTCGAACTCTCTAGCATTCTCGCGCATGCGTAGCCTGTCGTTTGCCCATGGCATCCGGATTTAACCTCGCTTTATATTTACTGCGTGAACCTCAGGGTCCACGCAATAAGGAATCTACAATACACAAATTAGTATTTTTATTTTCAAATTTGAAAATTTAAAAACTCACAATTTGAAAAATCATGATTTTACTTTAAAATTCTACTTTATGCAATAAGCAAAACCCAATTATGGAAACGTAATGGTCATAAGAATTCAATAAAATGAATGGTCATTGGAAAAATATTTATTCAGCTAAGATAGTTAATACTTTTGATAGACAGCAGAATTAAATTAAAAACTTTTATACTACCAACTGAATTACAATTATAATGTAACAAAATTAATGAAAAAAGAGGTAAGGTAAATTGTACCACTTGTGGAAAAGTAGAATATTTTGAACACTTATTTAGAATGTACATATTCAAAGATATTGTAGGAAAAACATCTTAAAGATGCTTGGACACTCTTGGAAGTTAATATTTTCTCTATAATATTACGACTTATATATTTTAATAGCAATTCAAACAAAAATTAATTAAAGATCTTATTCATTTATTAATTATTAAAACTTCAATTTTTTTTTGCGGATTTGATTGACACATCCTCACACTTTCACAAACTTTAATTTCATTCTTAATACTTAGGAAAAGTGGCAATCTTGTTGTGTATAAATGAAAAATATTAATACTATAATCCAGAAAATCAGAATAAACATGTTCGAAAGCAAACAAAAACAAAATATATTGTCAGTCCGTGCAGTTGTGGTCAGCAGACTTTGACGATTGAACGTATCCGGTGAATCGTTAACAGTTACAAAAACTGTGTACATAACACGAGTGTGATCGATTTGCTAAACTCTGTACACAACACCTAGCTCGGAATGAGATACTTGCGAAGGAGTTTTGCTTTCTAACATTTCTACTCTAAATAAAATATAAAATTATTTTTCTGGATTAAAGTTTTCATATTTCTCATTGTTATACCCTTATAAATAGTTTTCTATATATTTGTTACTTATAAAAAGTCAAACAAAAAGAAATGTTCATTACATCGGTCTAACAATTTCACTATTGACCGGCCTACCAGTCCAACATAAGAATTGTTAGAACGCAACGTCACTGCTACGTCACAAGTAATTAATCATCGTTCAAACACGGAAGTAGCCGAAGTTGAGAGCTGCAAGAGTTGTTGCTACTAACAAGGTAAGGAAGAAGGGAAGAGTATGTTTTGTGATAAATAATTTTTGTGATATAATGATAATATAATTAAATTTGTTAATTCTCAGCTATTGTTTTATATTTATGATTTAGCCCATTAAGCTTGCGGCTTCGGGCAACTTTTTCACCTTCAGGCCCAAGAAATCATATGTTGCCCTCATACCCAGTCAATAACAGTATATTAATACACAAGATTGCCACTTTTCCTAAGGATTGAGAATAAAGTTGAATTTGTGAAAGTGCGAGGATGTGTAAATCAAACCCGCCCAAAAATTTGAAGTTTTAATAACTTTTAAATGAAATAAGATTTTTAATTAATTTTTGTGTGAAATGCTATTAAAATATATAAGTCGAAATATTATCTTCAAATCTGTGTCCAAGCACATTTAAGTATTGAAATTGGATATTTCCTGGAAAGATATATTGTCGTAGATTTTATTGAGTTCGTTGTCAAAACAAAGGTTTTCAATTTTTTCAATAATGTCATATCAATTGTAGAAGACAAAATATACAAGCATAAAATAAAATGTACATTGCAAAACGAAATAGTAAATGCAAATGCAATGTATTTTTATTTAAATCATCATTGTATCAGTATTATGTACTTATAATAGCAAAGAAAGCAAAATAGTGTCTAATACAATTACTATATTATAAAAAAAAAAGTAGCAGACGAACTACAATTTATTTTGTATGCACAGTAAAACTCGGTTATAACGACGTCACCGGGACCTATGTAATTACTTCCCTATATCAGTAATTCCTAACACCCGTAAAAGGTATTCATTAAAGTTATTATAGTTGAATTCGCAATATCTGTGTTCATACTTAACGAGATTTACAGTACTTAGATATTCTAAGTATAATTTTGTAATCAAATAGATATCTTATTTACAAAATATATTTCATTTACAGAAGAAATGTTTTTCAGTAGGTATATTTATGCTCTTGAATGAAAATGAAACGTCACCAATGCTACATAATCATGTCTTTTTGCTTTCCTTCTTTATCGTATATAATTTCGTAAACAAAATAATACCAATCCAGGGAGCTCCAGGCAACCCAAAGATTTTATAGCCCATGTTTGCCCTGCTCCTATTTTGTATTGTTTCATGGGCATTTGCATATGTTGAGAATGAGATCTAAAATTTGACCTGCATGGATCCGACGCTATGCACTCTAATCAAACTTATGGTTATACTTCAGCGCAACAAGAACATCACTTAAGTTATTATCAAGATTTCTGTGTAGTTGACGAATATATAGAGAAACGGACCCTGCTAAATTCAAGAGGTGGGATAAGGTGCTTAAATGGAGTAAGCATTCTCTTAAACACTACTTTATAATATAATCACTCTTATCTTCCCTTCATTAAGAAAATTATCAAGTTTCTTAGCACAAAGATAAAACTAACAAAATACAAAGGAATAATAAAAGGAAATAACCAAAGACAAATTATGAAATTAATGGTTAGAATGTTTATGTTATGGTAGCATACGCATTTTCCTGATGATTGCTTTCTCTTTTTACTTCATCATAAACTGGGCTAGGACTCTCTTGTTTTGTTCTGGTGGACCATATTTTATAGAAAACGAATGCTATTACAACTATCAGTAACAGTCCTGTAGATATTGAGAGAACAATGACGGCTTCGTCTTTTGTTGATTTAGATTTAGATTCACCCAGTATGGAATGGTCAAACTCTCCTGCAAATAAAGCATTTTTACACTGTTTTATGTAAGAAAATAGTGTGTTGACACACAAAAATCATCAATGCTTCACAAATGTTTATATGAAAACGAAATCATTATGACATGCGCAGAAATCTATTGTATTTAGAAGGATTGAACATATGATAAATTACAGTAACATTAACCCCGTAACTTCACTTTTTCATCAATACCGGGAGTGTGCGTACATATTTACTCTGATATTACTTATATATTTCCTGTTTGTTTCGAATCAATTTTCATCGACACTATTGTATTTGTCTTCTTATGAATGTTCACAAACCTGTTGAACGAATTCCCATTTTGACCCAACTTTAAAGAAAGCGGAGGGACATTAAATCATCTGTCCGTCAGTCAGTCAATCTGTCTGTCTGTCTTTAACAGTGGTCATAACTTTTTAATTAGAAGAGATAGAACTTTCACATGTGCATTTCCACTAATACAGCAAAATCGAGGAACCACCCTTTTGCTTGCCTGGTGTGAGTTTTCTACCTTCTGTAGTTGTTAAACGAATTTCCAATTCTTCATCTATAGTTGCTGTGACTCTTGTCATAGTTGGAGGCACTGTTACAAGTATTATTAAAACGAAAAGCTCTGAATCCTGATTGTTACTTCCTAATGCCTGCAAGTACATGTGGTTAACTTTTATTTAGTAGAAAAGACGAAAAACTCGATAATTTTACTGAAATAAAGAGATAACAAACCTGAAGTCCTGCCACCACATTGAAGTACGAAGTTTCACCGAAGTTAGAGAAGTTTGCAAACGACTGATTGAGGATGAAACTTCCGTTTTCAAACTTAATATTTCCTTCATATCTTGCAGGATAAACTGTCATTTGAAAAATGAAACAATTATAAATGTTATGAATAGTATAAGATTGATTGTCGTATTTTCATGATTTTGACGTTCAACATTTAAAAAACTGGATGGTTTTTTATGGCATAACTAACACTTTAATGCTAAAATTTATCACATGAAGCCTTTCTTGAGTGATCACGTAAGAGTATTTTTTTTCTTTACTTTAGTATCTCTTATCTAAACTATAAGAAAACTAGAGGTACTTAATTGTGAGCTCTGATCTTACTAATAGCCACTCTCGAATATGACTATAGTGGCAAAATCAATGTTTTGCTCTGGGTAACCCGGAATAAGTGTCAGATCAAAAAGTAGAATTAGAGGTACACAATGACATTATGTAATCATGAATCTTTGAAAATATCATCAATTGTATTCAGCGGTATAAGAGGGGTCGCAGATAAGCCACTTCTTTCCACTTCTAGAATTTCAAGGGGTTGGTGTTTCATGCCAGATTTACATATTGATATTGTGTGACTAACCCTAACCCTAACCCTGACCATTATTTTTAGCTATATCACTCTATTAACTCATGTAAAATAAAATAAACTAATAAAGAAAACACTAATTATACCTGTTAATTTGTATGTAATTTTTGAACGAGGACTATCTGTATCGATGGCCTTTAAGCGGCTAGGTTCAGTTTTGATGATTCCCTGAATTAAAGATAAATCGATAAAATCATTTTTTCAGAAAGTTCAGAAACCTTAACCCTAACCCTGTATACTGAGCAATTATTGCTCTTATGAAAAACAATATTTGTTACAATTGGGAAAAAGTCAAAAGTAAATGAATTTACCTGAGTAAAGTAATCAATGGTGACAGATATATCCGGAACTCGACAAGAGTAGCAGGTAGAGGAGCAATCATCTCTGACGAACACGGGGGGAGTGTCATCCAGGTTAATAAAGTTTACATTCAGGATTGTTGACACGGTATGTGGGCCGTCCTGAAGAATAAAATGTTTCTTCAATCTGTTTGTCATTATATGCATGATCGTGTGATCAATTTTTAGTTGATCAAGGTGACAAGTTGACTTACGACCTTATTGAACCCTTGATTTTCTACAACTGATGATATTTCGCTTGAAGACCATGTCATAAACAGCGTTTCATCATGGAAGATGTTGACAATTACGCATCTCTCTTACGTAAAGAAATTACGATAAGATTGAACACAAATTGGTACTCGTCTGACCAACATGAAGAAAAACGAAAGAAAAGCTGAAAGGGTTCGTCAACGCACTATTCTGACTGTGCATCTTTTGATCTACATAGAAAAGTGCTCATTTAGCAAAAAGTTACTAGTCGAAAGCAAGCAAAACTACTATCTGTCCGAAATAAATTCTTGTACTAAAGAGCAGGCAAACGTTTTCAAAATATCGAAATCATTACAAGGAGAATCAAACGCATCTATTCTTCCAAACCTCTCACTTAAAAGAAAAAAAATGGATTTCTTCAGGAACAAGATATTCTATATTCAAAATATGCTGGTCGGTGAGAGGAGAGGCAACAATGATTACATCAAATGCTTTTGATAATCCATTTGATGGCAAAACCTTATCAATTTTGATCCTATCTTAGTCCCGTTACCAACCAATCAACAAAGAGAATTTCTTGGCGTATCCCATGTCACTGATACATGTCTCGTCAATAAATCGATATCCAGGTGTTATGTTCGATTGAATGTCAAGGAGAGAGTTGTAAAATATATCGTAGACGGGGTAGACGGAACTACAGTAAACCATCTATTTTTTGCTTCAACTTTTATTTGCGATTCGTCCATTTGAAATCAATTCGCGACAATTAACTTACACGACTGAGGGAAAATTCTCTATAAATACAAAGCAAAATGAATGATCCGTGGTAATTTACTAGGGCTGTTCAATAAATATACTGGTGCTCGGAAAGAAACAAAAACCGCTTTTCTGTGAATTAGTCTTAAAATGCTGACTGACATTTTGCATACTAATTGTAAGTCCATTATTTATACACTGGATTGACGACAGATTTTTTTCCGTTAATTTCCGATCATGACAAGGAGCACATGCACGGCGGGTGTTACCGGTCAGCAGGGGATGCTAACTCCTCCATGGCACCTGATCCCACCTCTGATGTTTCGGGGTTCCGTGTTTGCTCTGTTCCTATTTTGTATTGTTTTATGGACTTTGATATTGAATACTGTTCGTTATCTCCATATCCTTCTTTAGTGCAGTGTCTCAAGTAGCCCTTGTTATCCAGGTTCCCACTATGAAACCATGCTGTGAAATGTGGTCACATAAACTGTTATCAATTCATTAAATATTCAATAATGAGAGAAACTCAAGCTTAATGTCACCTGATTTATATATTGTATATCATCGAGCTGAATACATTATGTATTGAACAGGCCTGGTATATTCGCGAGTTAAAGTATGTCACGAACCCGCGAATATTTCTCGCACGCGAATAAAAGTTTGTTTACTGTATCCATAGTCATTACAGTATAAAAAAGGCCTTTTATTTGATTTGACACAAGAAAGCCGAAATATTATGCAATGATAGATTTTATGCACGAAAAAGGTTATTATAGCAAACTATAAGACTAGACTTACGAAATGCTGCTTAACGTCAGTTTATGTTTTTTTTTATATATTGTCGTCTCCTAATGATTGAAAAATTTTCAAGAGCAACATTAAACAACAAAAAGCGAAAACTTGATTTTAAACGAGGCTGTTGAAATCCCTGCAATGTCAACTTATCAGTCGGTGGCTTGTGTACGGTCGACAGGGGATGTTCACTCCGCAATGGCACCTGATCCCACCTCTGATCATTTGGAGGTCCGTGTTTGCTCTGCTCTTCTTTCCTTTTGTTTAATGAACTTATGGGTTTGAATACGAGGGACGTTTGATAAATAATTTCATCGGTGCTCGGAAAGAACGAACAAATGCTTTTCTATGATTTAGTCTTAACGATTAAACTAAAATATTGTCTTCTGATTAAAACATATGTTCGTTAATTTTTATTCAATTTCTAATTGTTTTAGAACACATTTTTGTGTATGAACCGTCGTATTCTGGAATATGGCAGATCCTATGATTTCCTGTACTTGTTTTTTTTTTTCTTTCTTAAACGTGTTTTTGTCAAGTTTGGGATATGAAACAAGTTAAAGGTTGAAAGTACTGGCCAATATTGTTTTGATATGACCAAACATTAACTCTATTTTTATCCCCAGAACTTCTTTACGCTTCATGGCATGTGGGTTTGGACGCTGTCATGAAGAAATTTAACGAAGTAAATTCTTCATTCTGGCTCCTTCCTCTCAAAAACCTTTCAATTTTTCGCAAAAATTTGCTTTCTAGACTCTTCCGGAAATTGAAATTACTCCCCCAATAAGACTTTGACCAACAAGTCAATGCACTAATATCTAAGAAAATAGCATATAAAACTGTTTTTGTGCTCTTACAATTCTCTGCTCTTTTCAGGCCTTTGCTGTTTTGTCAAATGTATCTCATTGTAAATTTGTTTTGAGGGTTTAAAGCAAAATGAATTCAAGTTTCATTATCTGTTGAATTTCCGACAAACATTGTTTTTTATTTTTTACAATAATTGTTTAGATATTCCTACATGCTGTCGACTTCACTCATTTATCAAAATATTGGGTGACCTTTGAGTATTAAACTTTTTACTATCAAATATTTCTTTAGAACAGTGTGAACTACCCCCAAAATGATGTTTATCAAATTTGCTATTTGTCTTAAAGTCAATCAAGCATACTCAGAGATACTTTGTTGAATTTTTGCAAATATACATTGGTTGTTGTATGTCCTTGTCGCAAAGGATGGTACATGTACCCATTTTTGTTGCACATTATATCATTTTGTTCATTGAAATCCACCTGCTCATGTCTGTATAAAACAGACATTGGTTGCTGTAAATTTTACGTAATTCATTTAATATCTCTTTGGGATTCTTAACAAGTGTTACAGCAGCTTTCATGTAGCGTTTAATTTAACTCTAGTGTACTGATTCTTGCCTATTCATATTAAATGCAGTGTCTCGAATAGCCCTTGTCTTTCAGCTTCTCAGAATGGAACTATGTGATGAAAAGTGGTCAAATAAACTGTTATCAACTCATTAAAGATACAATGATTAGAGAAAGTAAATCCTAATGGCAGATGATGTCTATGTTGTATCTTATCGAGGTGATGACATTATTTATAGAACGTCCCTCGTATATATGTTTCGTGTAAATAATATACATTCATTATATGAATTAAAAAAACATTGATTCAAATTACAATTCAGGATTTGAAAATTGTTGCATTAAAAGGTTTAAAGCGTTTTTCTTCTTGACTGAACTCAGTTCCTTAACTCATACGTATCACTGTCTATACATAGGTTTCCCACATCATAAACTTTCGATGCAATTCTTTAGTAATGCAATCCAGGCATTAGATATAAAAATCGCACATAAATAATATTAGTCCTATATGTAAATATCAGTAATAATTTAAATATATCTATGTTTACCTTTGCAGTGATATTTAAGATTCCTCCAGTTTTTCCCAAACCGCACTGGATTCTGGTGTCTTCGTAATCAAAGTTCTTTATTTGATACAGGAATCCTGTCGTGGTGTTAACAGTGAAATACTCGCTGGCATCTGTCTAGATAAAGCCTTATATTTCGATATGCTATTAAACGTATTTCATAAAACAATTTCTTTCTTTTCTGTAACTGTACGTATGTTTTAAAACTCATTTCTTAAATCGTATTTGTCATTTGTCTAAGTAATCTCTCCAATGTTAATGTAAATTGTTACATAAAGCAGTGAAAAATTGATGTTAAGTATTGTAAAACAAAGGAATGTAAATAAATAAATGAAAATGTATATATATATATTGTAAATCCATGTATAAAAATCTGTAAATAAATTTAATAAAAAAGAACATTATTCATGCATTTAAATTAAAGGGGATGGGGGTTGTTGAGTAAAATATTTTAAAAACTTTAAATTTAGTGTTAATTGATGTTATTATGTTTCAATTTTATTATTTATCATCAGACAATTGATAATTTATGGTTATATAAAAAGAGTTTACAGTAGATACTCCCCAGCCTGGGAGTGTATAAGATCTGAAAGGAAATCGTCATGATTTTCCGGATTATAATGATGCGGTAAAAATGTATGATAAATAAAATTTGAAAAGCTTTTCAACTAGTAAATTAAAATTGTTTTGAATATGCTCAACCGCTGTAAATGACAAAAAGATATTTCTTTCTACATTTTGCACCGCAGCTTGCAACATAGTCTACCCTGCAGAAACCATTGGCATTATCACGTGACCATATCCAAGGGTATCAGCGCAAGGTTTGTCTTGAGAGTCTTCATTTTGTAAAATTAATTATTTCGTTTTAAAGACAGCATGAAATAAAAATGATTCAACGATTACATCTTTGAATATTTTGACTTGCTTTCCTTGCATGGAAGTTTTTTCAATATTGTGAAAGAATTTTTTAATGCTTAATTTTGTTTGTGGCCGATTTGATGCTTTGCATCAATTTTTGCTAGTTTGTTGTGCCTTTCATGTTTTTACTGCTTAAACGTAGGAATAAAATGAACTCGGGGCCCAATGCTTAACTACATATTTATTTACAAATTCATTGTTAAACGAAGAAACAAACAAAATCATATATAATTACACTTTACATTATGAATTTGAACTACCTTATAAATATTGGATTCCAAAACTTCATAAGAATCCTTACAAACAAAGATACATTGCAGGTTCCAGTAAATGTTCAACTAAGCTTCTTTCGTTCCTCCTCACTAAGATATTGACAGTAGTGAAGGAAAAACTTCAAGAGTACTGTGCAACTGTATATTCAAAAAGTGGTGTGAATCAGATGTGGATACTTAAAAATTCTAAAGAACTTTTGGACAATTTGAAATCACAAGACTTTACAAAAATCAACAGCTTAAAAACGTACGATTTTTCAACTTTATACACAATAATTCCCCACGACAATTTAAAATTCAGGCTTTTTTGGTATTATTGACAGCTGCTTCTTCAATAAAAATAGAATTCGTAAATTCACTTACCTTGTCATTGGTCATTTGCAAAATTATTTTGTTAAAACAGATTCTGATTGCACACATAAGTACTCTGAAGTTAAAATCAAGGAGATGCTTGAGTTTCTGTTTGACAATATCTATGTGGTTCTTGGAGACCAGGTATTCCAACAATCTATTGAAATTCCCATGGGTACAAATTGCGCTCCGTTATTAGCAGACTTATTTTTATACTCATATGAAGCAGAATTTATGCAAAATCTTATGCGTGAAAAGAAGAAACCACTTGCTGTGGCCTTCAACTCGACATTTAGATATATCGACGACGTATTGTCAATTAATAATGATAATTTCCATTCCCGCGATATATCCTGGTGAGCTTGAAAAAAAAGATACCACAGAGTCCGACACTTCTGCTTCATACTTGGAAATTTCACTTGATTGATTGATTGATTGTATACTGTTTAATGCCCCTCTCCAGAATATTTCACTGATATGGAGACGTCACCATTGCCGGTGAAGGGCTGCAAATTTAGGCATATGCTCGGCACTTACAGCCTTTGAGCAGGGAGGGATCTTTATCGTGCCGCACCTGCTGTGACACGGGGCCTCGGTTTATACGGTCTCATCCGAAGGACCGCCCCTTTTAGTCGCCTTTTACGACAAGCAAGGGGGTACTGAGGACCTATTCTAACCCGGATTCCCACGGGGTTGATATTTCACTTGAAAAGACACTAATGGTAATCTAACAACCAAGCTATATGATAAACGTGATGACTTTAACTTTTCTATCGTCAACTTCCCTTACTTATGCAGCAATATACCTTCATCACCTGCATACGGAGTATATATATCTCAGTTGATTCGATATGCAAGAGAATACTCTACGTACAAACAATATCCACAAAGAGGTAAATTATTGACAATCAAGTTGATGAAACAAGAATATCAGCAGTCTCGTTTAAAGTCATCATTTCGTAAGTTCTATGGTCGATACAATGACCTTGTCAGCAAATAAAATTTATCATTGAG